>NW_027643624.1:0-52500 GCF_032717465.1 Coenobita brevimanus
TCCAGGAAAGTTACAATATGAAACGAAATTAAACCCCACATTCTCATCCATCAAAGTGGAAGGTGGATATACCACAAATGACACGCCATAGGTATCCACCACCTCTATTTTTGGTTAGAGTGAACTGGTAAACATACCTTTAAGATAACACTCTCATGCTTGTTTGATTCCCTCTCTCCTGAACAGTCATAGAATACACCCATAGTGCCATACAAGTCCTGACCATGGGAAAGGTAATGGTCGTATTAACACTCAACAGGTTCCTGCAGTGACTCAGTGAAACGCATGACATCGTCTGATGTTAACAGAAATGGAATACTAGAACTGTTTCAGCCATGAGAGAGTTAACGTTGGTTGGGGGAAAAAAGGGAAGAGAGATCACACAGAAATAACCTCCTGTAGTCAGTCCTGTCAGTCGAGAGCTCACTTTGGATTTCATTCTGGCTAAAAAAGGTGAATGTATTCACGTGATGAGAGATCCACCGGAATGAAAAGAATATTCTCCAAACCAGCACACAGGTATACCCTTCACTTCCAGGTTAATTTATTACTCGTGCAAGCTTCACGCAAATAGAACATTATATCATTCCTATAACTTAATGTCTGGTAATTAATCAGCGCCCACAAGCACACAAGGTTACCCAGGCCAGTACATTCTGCTTAATCCCTAGTTAATGTTTAGGAATGCAAATTACGAGAAGTTATACTGTACAGTGCGTACATTTAAGTAAGATGAAGGGAGAAGAGGGTCCGAAAGAAAAGCAAAAGCAAAGCGACAATAAATATGACAGAAATATGAAGTGACAATGAAGCCAGAAAAGAAAGAATATGGTAGATAATGAGAGAAGGTTAAAGAAGGAACTGGTGCTCGTAGTCAAGAGACCTTTGATAAGAAAAAGGAAATCAATATCAGGGAAGACTGGATGACATACTTTGTTAGCGGCAACACAACGTGCTGCCAGGGACAAAAGTTTGCCTAAGATTTCGCTACGTTTACTTCACACTTAGGTCATATCCGTCACTTATCTTCCTGACTTAGCTGTCATGTCAAGGAGAATCATTTGGAGACAGAGAAACATAGCAAACCTCTCTCATCTTAAGAATATTCTGGCAGAGGAAACTTTAAATGGAAGTGGTAAAAATATTACGAATATTTTTCCCGGGATTACATTTTGGCTGCAGTCAACCAGATTTATTTACATGCCAACTTTCACTACAGTCCATCCATTTGTGTAGGAGTTGAATGAGAGACAGACAGATAGACAGACGGGTAGACATTCCGAATCTCACATTTTTTTCTTTTTTGAAGGGTAGGGGGGAGGAAAAGTGAAATGGAATACTGAAGAAACTGACCATATCCCAGACTTTGGTCAATTCTACCTTTAGCATCTCTTTTATCACCATTATCTCTCTTCTTCACGTTACCCATTCGCCCTCCTATTCGCAGTGTCAGTGATCTTAACTGTTGTTGCTTCCCGCTTCCTTCCCCTCCCCTCCATAACTCCGACTCCAAGAAGTACTTCACACTTAGCTGAGAGGTCTTGAGAGTACAAAGGGAGGAGAAGAAGGAGCCTGGGAGAGAGAGAGAGAGAGAGAGAGAGAGAGAGAGATTGGATAGGTAGATATATAAATGACAGGCAGATAGACATAGATACCTGTATATAAATGCTGGAAACTGATAGTCGATGAATAATAAAAAAAGTTACATGACAGAACATATCATGCACCTCTACCATATCCGGTTTCAGTTCTAGTGTTTTATTATTTTCGTTAAGAGTTAGAATTTCACTTAGTTCTGGAAGGATTTTCTTCCGGATTAATGCACGAGTATCTAGATGAGAAATCTTGACTGCTGTATTAACTTTCCAGTGTCGTGATCAGGGAGACGTAGCCAGAAGTATCTCCTAAAGTTCATAATCTGATACGTCTAAATGAACAAGAATCTCATCTTCATATGTCCTCCAGATGTTACTAAATGTATTATCCATTTCTACCGGTTATGAGGAATGCTACTCCGTCGCGATTTCTCATCTTGCCATCCATCCCCCTTGCTGATAATTATAAGTCTGTCACTGAAATTTCCATTTTTTTGATACATATGTTGATATAGACCAATGGAGAAACAAGTAAAAAAGGAGCCCTCAGTGAGTGTAATACCCGCGCCTACCAACTGGACTAACGGCCGAATATTTGCCGTTGGAATATGACCTTCACATTGGACCAGTTGTTCTTCAAATCGAAAAAACTTCTTTCTCATCTGACCCTAAATCATTCCATCAAATTCGGCGATAATAAGACAAAAACTGATTCGACTTTGTTCTGTGACGGTGGCTTTTGACTTTCCCTGTGAGTTGACCTTTGACTGATTGTTCTAAAAATAGAATTCATTTGTTCTTGCCTTTCCCGGAACCCTTCTGCAAAATTTGGTGTAAATCAGATTTTGAAAATATATATATTTTGGCCCCAATATGTGATCTTGATCTTTGACCTACTACTCTCAAAACATTAGCTCATCCCTTTGGCTCATCCTCAGTCCGTCCACTAAGCTTAGTTCAGTTCGGGTCAAAACTGTTTTTAACACTATTGTTCACACAGACACACGGGTCGAAATTTGACCTTGCTATGTGGCCTTGACCTTTGACTGATTGTTCACAAAAATAGAACCCCTTCGTTCTTGTATTATCCTCCATCAATCATCAGGCTTGATCTGTATCGATATAAACTTTCCAAGCACACCTTTCTAAGTCAAACTTGCATCTACTGTAGTCGTGCGACTTTAACTTTTAGCCTGTCGTTCTAACAAGCAATAGGTCAACCTCTTGGCTAACCGTCCTGCCCTCCACCAAGCTTGGTTAGAATTAATGGAATCAAAGATCACACCAAATAAACACACAAATTCAATAATGCTAAGTTATTGCACGTTCACTAATCATCACGGCACTTTGCACAGAGGTATGCCAGTGTAGTGCAGCTGTGTGGAGACCATCCTGGATTCCCTTACGAATATTGGCAACCTTAATTTATTCAGCTTAGGAGAGATATTGGAAGTAGAGGGGTTAGTCACAGCCTTCACTTAATCCATTCAGTGCTAGAGAACTTTTATAAGTTAGTCAAAGTCGTCTGTAAATGACAAGACCTTTGTGTAGAAACTGCATCACCGAAATGAAAGGGTTGCGACGAGCAAGTCAAAGCACCCACCGTCAACCTCCCATGACCAACCTTGGCAGCAGCAATCAAAACTTGTCTCTCCTTAAAACTTAACAACCCCTCTGTATTTCAGGTTTATTGTCCAAACTTCTCGTTGGTGAAATATTTGGGGTCTCATGTTTTCCCTAAGATATTACTGGTCTTGGGGAAACAAAGTTATGCAGACACTATTATTGCACACTGGCCTCCAAAATTCTACTTTTTAACTTCTCTCCCCCTCCCGTCTCTCTCTCTCTCTCTCTCTCTCTCTCTCTCTCACTTATATCCGTTTTTTGTTTTTAATCCCGTCAGTCCGATTACCCTTGCATGCGCCATCCTCACCCAGTTTTTATGCTACCGCTATCCTTTTTTTCATCCCATCGCCGCTGGCCCTTCATTCAATACATTCCTAATTGCTATGCGGAGGAGGGGGAAGAAGAATTATGAGATAACAATACTGACAAACATCATTTAGGGCTTGTGGCTGATGCAGAATCTAATACAATATACGCAGTTCTATTATTCGTAAAAAGTTTCATGTTACAGTAGTTTTACACGTAGAAAATGGTTGTTGCTCGCAGTTATAATAAAGTACACGCACACGTGTATTGTGACTACAACACCACTAGCATGTTTTTATTGTGGTGTGTGTGTGTGTGTGTGTGTGTGTGTGTGTGTGTGTGTGTGTGTGTGTGTGTGTGTGTGTGTTACATAATACACTAACCAAAACTATTTATTTATGAATCCATCACCAAGCTGCTCCTGACTTTATCTGTTGTGCTTATTTTCCTGGGTTGGAACACATTTTTACCTCCTTCACACCTTCACTCCCACTATCGTATTGTTGGAATATCAACTGAAAACAGTGGTCGTGAAAATCAAGCATATTCATCAGCATTTTTTATGATTCTGACCTTTCTTCCCACCTATGGATGGGGTGAAGTATATGTATAAACACAATTGCTTAGCACGTTGTAACTGACGAATATATTAGTGCTTAGAAGCAATGTTCAGTCACATAGAAAGCACCGTTTGATGGACTATTAATCAACTTACAAATCATATAGTATGGTGGTTACTGATGACTGGATGTAACCCCTCAAATGAGAAAAATGTCTCCTAAGCAGAGTAAAATTATGTAATAATTAAAAGCACAAAATGTATGTCCTGACTCTAAGCTGGTAAATCCTACAATCATTTTTTCTCCTGTCTCTTAGTATTCACGTTTTCCTCTCCAGTTTTATCGGTATACATGTTTCCTCTTCAATCTTCCCTCACTTCGTCTTGAATTCACCTCTTTTCTTCACCATTCAGCCCACTTTTTCTTCTTCTTTTCTTTGTCTCCTATTCCTTTATTTGTTGTATCCTATCCGCTTCCTTCCATATTCAATCATATTTTCTTGATTCCCACTCCGTTTCCCTCATCTCGTTCTGTCTCGTCTTATGTCTCCTATTTTTTATCCATGTGTATTTATTTCCTCTTCAACTTTCACTCATCTCAATTCTTCTCCATCTTCTATCCTACATAATGTTAATGTTCTATCCCACAAATGTAAAGGGTCCAGTGAACAGCATACTATCTGTCCAGCAATACATTTCAACACCTACAGCTAAACCCAAGTCAGAGCAGTTAATTAAACGAAGAAATAGCGATTCATACACGCCCAAAAACTCTTGCCAGCCCAGTATTGACCTGCATAATACGAGTATGTGCCGTGTTAAATGATGAGTTTCTGCTTAACTTTGATGCCGTATAAAGTAGAGCAGTACGTTGTGTTTAGTTTTGTTAGTTTTGTATCAGATCGTTGTTTTTACCTTGCATAAATGTCATATGAAGGTAGTGGTAATATGGATAAAGAAGAAACAAACATCGTCCAAAAGTCTGACCGGCACGAGAATCGAACTCGGGTTTTCCAATGGTGGGCTGGATGGGCTAAGCAATGCATCACCTAGAATGCTATAACCACCACTACAATACTAAACGCTTCCTGCTACCACGAAATGATTTTATGACTGCGAAAGCGACCAGAAACATTCACAAGGAGAGGGAAAGAAGAGGAGGAATGGTAGGAGTGTGTATGTGCAGATGCTAAGAACGGATTTGGAATGATCTTCATTTTAGAGGTTCATTTTTTTTTTTTTTTAATCAGGGAAGGGTGCCCCAGTCTCCTGTAATCCCTTCAGCACGATGGCGACTTCTATAGTTTTTTCTTCCCACCTCCGCACATTATTCGACTTAAAAGAGTAGTGAAGGAGTTAATAAAGGCTACATCTACCACCATCAGTTCAAAAAATCGCCCATAATCTTTTGGGGGCAAAACTAAAAAAAATAAATATTAAGTCCTATTATAGTAGTGTATTGGATAAGAGGGAATGTTTCTTTACCTGTTACGTGTAAACAGTTATTGCAAATACGATCAAATGCAGCAGGTTTTAACTTCAATTTAAAGACGTATTATTTAATTCTTGTTAATACTAGACAGTTTTTATTTCTTTTATCACTGGAGAAATTTTTTGAACATGAGTGATTTGATACAGCATTCACTAATTCCTTTCCTTCAGGAGTAGTCTCTTAAGGTGGATAATTTGTTTGACAGCAGCTGGAACAACGTTAAATTCTGTAACATGTCTCGTTTTTAATGGTAAAGGATTCATATAAGGAGATGCATGAAGAGGAAAAAGAAGAAACAAGAAAGGAAAGTGCAGAAATGATGCAGAGAGGAAGGAGGGCGACCGAGAACGGCAGAAAGGAGAAAGATGAGGAAATGCAGAGACAAAGGAAAGGACCGAAAACCGTAGGAGAATGTACGAGATGAAACAATACAGGGACCAGATGAAGAAGAGAAATGCGGATAATGGAGATCCAAAGAGGGGTACGAGAAACAAGTGGACAGGAAAAGCGGGAGAAAACAGAGGCAAGACGAATGATGCAGAAAGAAAAGGAGGTTGGAAGAGAACGCGAAAGAGGAGGAAAGCAAATACAGGATGATTTGCAAAGCATATTAAGAGGAGAGACGCATGAGTGAAGAAATGAATATGACGAGGGCCACGAGAAAAAAAAGGACATGGGAAGACAGATAGTAGGAAATAAATGGATGATGAGAAAAATAATTAGAGGGAACACGAAAGAAGAGGAAGGATGAAATAATACAATGGGAGGAGTTATGAGTGATGGTAAGAAAGTGGTGGAAAGAAAAATGAGATCCTTTATAAAGGGGGGTTGGCATGAAGAAGCTGGATGAGTAGAAAAGAAAAAGTAGTTTAGAAGAAACAGGAGAGAAAATGAAACAAAACGCAGGATGAAATGCAAAATGAACTGAGAAGGAGGGGCCTAAGAAATGGAAAGACAGAAGCGAGAGAAAGAGTGTAACAAAAAGACGGATGAATCAGTGAGAAGACCCGAGATGAAAGAAGAGAAACGATTCAGAAGACGACACGACAAAGGAAGAAGATAAATATAGGATGGAATGCAAGAGAGAGAGAGAGAGAGAGAGAGAGGGAGGGATAAAAATGATAATAAAACAATACAGGTATAATTTGCACTGACTGATTAACTCTACTGAATGAGACTGATAAAATGCAATGGAATTAATCACGACACATGTGGCATTTGGACCCATAACACTTATGTTACACATGCTCCTCCTCCAAGACTCAGGACACCGAATGACATTTTTTCTCATCTTACCTTAGTTAGTATCCTTTTCCACTCACTTGTGTTAATATCTCATGTTACATTATCTCATCCCAAGTCTGATTGCCTTTGCCCTTTAAAGCTAGCCTTTTTCCTGCGTTTGTCAGCGTGATTTTTTCCTTTGACGCTCTATTTTTATTTTACCATTTGTATTTTGCCTTTTTCTTATTCTTTAATGGATGGGGAAAAAATCTGAAAGACGACACTTTTTAAATGGTAATAGTAATTCCTGTCTCGTTTAAGCTGCATAGGTATAGCCTTCTACTCTTGAAATTGGTTTTCTGAACTGTATATTGCTAAGTATGTAGTATGAATTGTGCACGTAGTAGGGAAGGCGAGGGATACCACTACTGATCCTGTTGCCTCGAGGGAAAATAGAAGCCTGGCCGTGAGCTATGGGATTTAGGGAAGGAAAATAAGGTACGATGGTGCTTGCATAATTGAACGCTTCAACCCAAGGACGTGCTTTTCCTTTGTTCTTGGTATCTTCAGAAGAATTTATGTAATATGTGGGGAATCCTGACAGTGAAGGGTATAGAAGCAACTCCATTCAGTCTCCTCAAAACTAAATAAAATAATTGCCATGTAGTGGCAGGAATAAAAGGTCTCTCGAGAGCTATATAAAATCGTCATTAGTAGCAAGATCAGCTGCAAAACTAATAAAATCGTTATATGATGCCAAGAGGAATACCATGCCACAGTATTGTAATATAAAAAAAAATGTTGTGACATTTTTCCTTGCTTAGTTTTGCTACTCCAGACGATTTAGTTCAGCTTAGGAAAGATCTCTCATACTTAGAGAGTTAAAGAAAAGTGTAACCCATCCAGTTCAGAACCTCTCTCCTAAATGGAATGGAATCGTGTAAAACACACACACACACACACACACACACACACACACACACACACACACACAGTTCCCGAAAGTGACGCGAGAGAGCAGAGTCAAAGGAACGGAAGCAAAAGAGAAATACTACGCCACAGTTTATTAGCAAAACGCGAGAGGTATTTCTCCAGACTGAATAAAATCTTTAGACGTCCTCTCACCAGACGATTTTGCGTACCTTAAGGAAGACCTCTTTATATGGAGAGATCGTATGATCCTCCATTAACCCCATCGCAATAACAGGTGCCCTATAAGGTGAATAAAACTGTCTAGTTGCAGCAGGAATAGATTAATACCCGTACATGCGGGAGGCGGTGGCTGAATCGGTAGAGAGGCGGCTTGCGGTCCTGATGGACCCAGGTTCGAATCCTGGCTGGGGCAGGGGACAGTTTAAGGATTTGAATTTCATTTAAAAAAGCAGACTTTCCTGATCTACCAGATGACCCGCCGACATGTCGTAAAAATACCCCAGCTAATACCAGTACTCCAGTCCTGTATGAGACAGCCCTAGCATGTACTCAATATGGACGGTGGGTGTTAGCGCCGAAGTGGTGACATGTGGAGGTGCAGGAGGACTACTGGGCCTTGGGATAGGCTGCTGCCCCCAAGATATAGGCCCTGAAGCCTTTGCCCAGAGTTGGACACATTAATAAAAAAAATGTAATATAATAATAAATACATACATACAAACTCAACGATACCGTATCATTGTAATACAGGAAAATGTCAGATGTGTGATACGAGTTGTCTTAATTCATATGTGTAAAAATCATAAGTTAGCTATTTCATTGTTTTAAAATGTTAGATTTCCTGGATATAAATACCTCCGTGTTTTGTAATGGCTTGTGAGTATGAAAAGTACTCTACCACTTAAGGTTAATTAAACGTGAATATAGCGCTTCACTTCTGCCTAATTTTCTGGCAGCGTTTTTGTTAGGCAATCTGGAGATTAGCGGTTCAGTACAGTTCCCGCGCGCTTGCTTGCTTCCGCGAGTGTGTGTGTGTGTGTGTGTGTGTGTGTGTGTGTGGAGGGGGGAGGGGCTTACTTTTTCAGAGAGAGAGGGGGGGGGGAGAGAGGTTAATGTAGCCCAAGGGATCCTGTGTGTGTGTGTGTGTGTGTGTGTGGAGGGGGGAGGGGCTTACTTTTTCAGAGAGAGAGGGGGGGGGGAGAGAGGTTAATGTAGCCCAAGGGATCCTGTGTGTGTGTGGGAGTGAAGTGTATCACAGACAAGTCGCATGATTCAATAGACGTTCAAGAAGCTTAGTGTTCAGGAATCTTACTCACAACCCCTCCTAAGTCTAATTCATGTTTAAAATAGTTTATGTAAACGAAAATTTGACTGCTGAAAACTGAACAACGCAGATAATTAACGGGAGATCAACTCAGTATACTTTATTCTTGATCTGGGGTTTAATAATTGAGAGGTTCACATTCACTGCACATTTGTTTTATCAGACCACACTTCAGATACGAGAATATGAATGAGTTTTTCTCTCGGAAATGACGGTGATATAATATTATACATGCTACATAGAATCAGCTAGAAAACACTCAGGGAGCGCATACCTCCGCCGATGTCCGATACGGAGCCGACCCCAAATTTAATTAATTCTTTCTTGGTCCATGGCCCACCCTTCCACAAAAATTCATTGAAATTCATTGAGAACATATATTGTACGGGATACATGGGATCCGGATCCGCCCGCAAATTTAATCAAATCTCTCTTGGCTCAGGGCCCATCCTTCCACACAATTTCATTGAAATTAACTGAGAACTTTTGGAAATATCGTGTGGACAAAGAAACAAATAAACATACAAACATAGGTGAATACAGAACCTCCTACAACTTCGTTGGTGGAAGTAACTAATGGATTTGGCTTCTGTAAATGAGATTAATATATTCGCTGATTACTTACGTCGTTTTTTACTATGACCACATTTCGAACACATACGTGTGATCATTCGAAATTGTCCATGGTATTCCCACTGTCAGGAACTATTGTAATAGAGTTAATGACTGTATATATCAAAGCATTCTAGTCGAAACAAAGGATATTTTTTTTCAGTAATAATATGTCATGTACATTTTATATTGCTGTCATTTTCAAGCGATTTCTACCACAGGTTTGTTCAAAGTAATGATAGTCTCTTACAGTTTTGAAGAATTTGTATCTTTCATATCCTCTCTAGACGTGAGGTGTGCGCAGGCTTCTTTTGTGTGACCTTTTGCCTGTTGCCAGAAAACGTCATGACCCGCCTCTCCTCCTGTCTGGAATTTAAGATATTTTTCCACTTTTCTCTTCAAGGATTTTCTTCGTTCTGAGGCGACCCTCAAGAGCGGAGAAACAGATATTGGAATCCTTTGAGGCTCTTCCGTCTTGAGTTTCTTATCTGTCTTTACGGGGTATTTCTCTCCCTTTTTTCAGTCAGTATTTTGTTGTTACACAATAAGAACTTCCTTCTCTGTGCCTGCACCCCGTTGACACTTAGCGCCTCTTGCCCTGCCAGCTTTCCTATCCTCCCACCCATAACAACTGTCATTCTTCAGTTGTACAGTGATCTCAAAAGTTTCCGGAACAGCCAGAGCTAAAAGTTCCCCTAATAGTCAACTGTTTCCACAGCTCACTTAGGGCATGTCTGTCGTTTGCGTTCAGATTAAAAGAATCGTCTGTGGTCCGACAGACATACCAAGCACCTCCGTCCTAGAAATAATAGGCCCAGATATCCTGGCTTCACTCTCTGAGTCAAACCATTGGCACATTTTAAAATTTCTGTTACCAGAAGAAATTCATATACACCTCTGCACCTACCAGATAAACTCAGGCCTTATACCATTAAGATAAAAATGTACGCAGGTAAATGCAGAGAATATTGCACAACACTTCTGGCTGGAGGCGGTGCAGCTGTCGAAGAGTTGTAAGAGAAATTTTGCTGTACAATACTAAATATCTAAAACGGCACACCGATAGCGATCCTGCAAATACTAACAGACGAGAGGTATGCGAGGGGTAAACACAGATTATATCCAACAAGTAATGGTGAATAATATGGAGAAGATGCAGTAGGATTAAAGGAAAAAGACAACTCCAGTAAGCATGAAAATAAAAAAATGATAAGTTAGCTAGAATAATGAAGACCTTGAAATGTCTTGATGAAATTAGGAATAAAAAATAAAGAGAATCAGTAAATCTAACTGCCTACGTGCAGCGTGGCCACGCAAGCAAACAGGATTTTTATTTTCAGCACTCCAGTCAGTTACTTTGACCAGATCGTAAAATTGTTTTCAGAACTTGGTGAATGGGGTGCAAAGAGGAGGGGCAAATACTGCATGTCACGTTCCAGCTAAAACGGGAACTGAATATGCTGATTTGGGGGCCTTGTTCTCGTAAACGTTATTTATTTATTTATTTATGTTTGCCGGACTTTCCTGATTTTATTAAGCTCGGAGTAGACTTCTACAACAGGAGGAGCTCGGAGTAGATTTCTGCAACAGGAGGAGCTCGGAGTAGACTTCTACAACAGGAGGAGCTCTGAGTAGATTTCTGCAACAGGAGGAGCTAGATATAATCCTGATTATTCCCATCATTAATGTGGTGCTCTCTCAGGATGGATAAAATTTCATGGTGTTAGCAAGGATCTATCAAATGTTACTTTATTTCAGTGACGAGGCTGCAAGGTTTTCTAGAACATATAAATACGTACAAAGGAAAGCAGACGACAATATGTATTGGCCAGCTCACTTTGTTTTTTCAAGGGTAGGCGGTGATCATGGTAGCTTTTCTGTGAATTTAAGCTAAGGAGAGTAAAGCAGGAAGACCCCTCAGTCTTGGTCATTTGTTTTTGATGCTGTGTCATAGCATTCTCTTGTACTTGTATCCTTATAAGCTTTTTGTTAAGACAGCGATTTGTCTAAGTAACTCGTGCTACCACCAACAAAATAATCATAATAACAAAAAAAAACAACCGGGGCAAAAAAAAAGTATTCTTGCTGAAATAATGATTGAAAACTCTACAAACAAGTTTGTTGTCGGCTGGAACTAGATTTATCTTAGAGTGTGATGTAGTGCCTCTGTTTTATCCTGGTGGTGATGCACATTTTAAGTTACAGGGATTGAGAAAGGAAAAACGTTAAAAAACTGGGGACACATTCACATATACTCTTGCAATCGCTTTCCTGTGGTAATTGTTTTTTCTTTCTTTCTGAAAGGAGATTACAGAATCTTCTCATGCCTCTTGTTCCACCGAGAGAAAATGCGAGTACACCTTGGTTACGAGAGGAAGGTTATTGTACGTTATATTTGTTTTTGCAGACAGGACAGGGAAAGGGGAATGCAGAGTCTTCCCGTGTCTCTTGTTCTTATTGATGGTGTGTGGCTGAGATGTCAAAAGGTGTTGTTATGAGGGCTTTAAGAATGTGTGGCGATGATGTGTTGGTGTGGTGAAGCAATCAGAGTGAGTGATGCGAATGACAGTGTATAATGAGGGTGTGTGTAGAAATACTGTGTTTGTGTGATGAGGATATTAGAGCGTGTGGTGAGATCAGGGTGCTAGTCTATGATGATGGTGTGGGTAGTAAAAATATTGTGTTGTGAAGGTGTCAGAGTATGATGAGTGTGACAACGTAGGGGTGTGATGGGGTGAGGGTCGGACTGGCCACCTACCCTCCCACAGAAGCATCAGCTAGTTGCCAGACATAATCACCATTATCGAAAACAGATATCGGCGGTAATGGGGTCGCGTACAAATTAACTAACTGGTATTGGCGTTTATGTGCTGCTCTACACCTTCCTGACATCAGTTTTGGATTATTATTTTTCAGCAGAAATTTTGTTTACCACCATGACGATATATAAATATTTTTTTCAACCTGCCTTTTATATATAAAAATGTATTGACAGGGGAAATGCTAGGCCGCAGTTTTACACCTTCATAAACATTAGGGATAGTAGGTCACAACTGAGATTAAACAAACATGAATATGCATTACATGCCAAGTGCTCGTAAGCGACAATATCAAGTCCTGTGACCAGATTTTCTTTACTTAAAAATATTGCCTGGTGAAAACTTAAACTGCAAACTTCTATATCAACAAAGATGCTACTAAAGATGGGTTTTAACAGTCCCACGGAGGTAGGTTTTATAAATGAACAACATTACCTGGCGTTTACCGATATACAATAAAAAATTCGTCAGTGGAAGCCTGAAGGTTAAAGCGAACCATGTATCATGATTCAAGATACTTAATTTGCTGACCACAGGATGGCATTGTAATTTTACCACGCCAATTTGCAACAGGAATGAACTCTGTATTGGTGAGTTATGGCTGAAGTGCGTGTATGTGCGTGTGTGTGTGTGTGTGTGTGTGTGTGTGTGTGTGTGTGTGTGTGTGTGTGTGTGTGAGAGAGAGAGAGAGAGAGAGAGAGAGGACGCCACCTTATTGAGGAAGTTAATACTGTCAGTTTACAGGTGCAAGAAAATGATAGTGTAAAAAAAAAAAAAAGCTTTGTATGGTTTTTTTTCGACGTCACGGGTGTCATGTTAGGGCAGCTGACCCAGCACAGTTAAGCGTGGCGATACTTGTTACTGCTGTTTCATAATTGTAAAAAGAAGCATGTGTGTAGTCCTTCGTGAATATTTGTCTCTGGTACTCACCCCGGCCTCTTGATTATCTTAGCTATGGTTGCTGTGGCGTTCGTGATCTATTTTGTATTGACTTTGTGTATGTACCGTGTTCATGAGTGTGGGGGCTGCATTAACCAGTCAGTTTGGCCTACCAGAGAGAGAGAGAGAGAGAGAGAGAGGCTATCTCCTTCAGGCTGATTATGTCTCTGTCACATGAGTCTTACTATTGCAAGGCAAACTTGGTGCAGTTTTCGGGTTGAGGTCATGTTGCAAAGGGAATAATGAAGACTATACCTGAACAATATGTCTATCTTGAGCTGAATAAAATACTCTGGAGAAAGCAATAAAAAATACAAAACGCACTTCCTGATTTAAGCGCAGTTGTCTTTACTATAGATGATGTATTAACTCTCTCTCTCTCTCTCTCTCTCTCTCTCTCTCCACCACTAATGTCTCACTTCCTCAAACTCAACATCCTCCTCAGTGTAACAGACTTGCCCACTTAAGAGCAGGCCGGTGTAGGTGGTCAGGCAGGTGGCGATGTGAGATGCCATCACAGTGTTATTGTGGTCCCTGAGCTGGCCACCGTATTCTGGGTGGTGCAGGTGCTTCGTAACACCCCCTCCATACCGATTTATTTTGCATGTTACATCTTTTCATCCTCTTGATTACTATTTACATAATTTTAATACTGACATTTTGCAGTTTTGCGTCCTTAATATAAAGATAATATTATGTGGTGAAATGAAAGGAATAAATCGCAAAGGGAGCGGTGTTACGAAATCTTCAAAGCCACTTACAATACGACCCCACAAACAATACTTCTTGGGTAATGATCGGTTGTGAGGGGAGGTAAGATTCGTTGTGTGTGTGTGTGTGTGTGTGTGTGTGTGTGTGTGTGTGTGTGTGTGTGTGTGTGTGTGTGTGTGTGTGTGTGTGTGTGTGTGTGTGTGTGTGTGTGTGTGTGACGGGGAAGTAGCTGGTGCAATAATGTGAAGGACGTACTAAACAGACCAAAATACATTGGGTCAAAGTGAAGTAAAAGCCTTCCACCGGTCAAGGTTGTGGCTGATGATATTAATGTCGATACTGATGTCAGTGTTGATGTTGAGGCAACAATACTGATGCTAGTTTTAACATCGTCGTCGTCGTCGTCGTCGTCGTCGTCGTCGTCGTCGTTCTTGTTGTTGTTGTTGATCACGACAGCAATAACTAATATCATTTTTTAAAATCATTGGCTAGAGTCGACATTTGTTTCAGTCTAGAGTCCTGCTCCTGTTACACCTGTGTATTATTCTGGGGTTCAGTTTTTCTTGGTCTCGTCAGCTGGGTCAGGATATACAGTGATTTTTTTCCATGTGTTTCCAGAAATGAAATGGATTTTCTTCTTGTTGTATATATATATATATATATATATATATATATATATATATATATATATATATATATATATATATATATATATATATATATATAGACAGAGAGATCGATAGATTGTATGTGTGTGTGTGTGTGTGTGTGTGTGTGTGTGTAAAGAGGACAACAACAGTGGTCTGGTAAAACATAACAACGCAACAAGAAAATTCGTTTTCTTTCCGGAAAGACGTGGAAGAATTCACGGTTTATGCAGACCCAGCCAACGAGGCCAAAAAAACTGAACCCCAAAATAATACACAAAGGTAACAGGAGCAGAACTCTGTATTTAAATATATGTCATCTGTAGCCAATGATTTTTAAAAATTATATTAATGTAAAATCAATACTTAGCGACTGCATAAGGTTAGTTGTGTGGTGGGAGAACTGCATGAAATGGAAAGAAAGAAGAAAACTCTAAACAAATGTCAACTCTGCACAGTCATTTTATGTGTTGGGAAGAGAGGTGCAAAGCATATCTTGCTTCGCTAGTGCATGGAGCCACTGTGACGTAGATGATACAAGTTCCTCTCCCGATGTACGTACAGTACAACTCATGTTTAGAGTTGGAAACGGAGGCCGTGGAACATACTTAAAGTGGGTGCTGCTAGTATGTAGTTTCAAATTCTTGCGTATGTTTGCACGCTGTCGATTCTCCCGATGGCATGAACTGCAGACTTGACAACATAGCTAATACAAAATTTCAAATTATGTGGAGTAAATACGCCTTTTGGAAATGCCATTACAGCACTTCGTATGTGCAGGAATACGCTAAAAAGGAAAATGTGTTAGAAGCTTACGACAATACGGGCCAGGGTTAGAACCAAGTGTGTGGGAAACTGGCAGGGGCATCAGGTGTGGACAATAGCTGTGTGGTGCAAGATATGAGGCAGGAAGGGAGTGTGGGTCATGCAGGGAGTGTGGGTCATGGGCAAGTGCTAAGAAGAGAAGGAATATAAAGGGCAGGGAAAGGACACATGATGTGATGGAGATGGTGTCAGGCAGTGGAAGGTAATTAGTAAAGGAACATGTAATAGGTGGACTGGACGGGGCTAAGGTGCGGTGATGAAGGGAAAATATTTGGAGAAGGAAGTAAATGGAGCACAACGAGAGAACACAGGAGGTACAGCAAATACCTCATGGACGTGAGGAGTAACAGATGACAAAGTAAGAATGAAGGATGGCGAGAAAAAGAGGGAGAGTGAAAATTATGTGAGACTGAATATCGACTAATAGAATTATTTTAAATGGAATAAAAGTGAAAGACACAAGGTGAATCAGGAAAGGAAAAAGATAGGTGAGGGGAACGTGAGAGAAGTGGTGAAAGCTCCAACACTCGCTGACGCAGCAGGATTCTCACTTCAGAGAATAAACGACCGTCCCCAGTGGTAAGAGAGCAACTGTGTCTCCTTGCACCCATTCTCACAGGAACAAGGAGGTCTGCAAGGACCGTATGAACATAAACTGGTTATGAAACTACGTTTCTCCACCAAGTGTGTGTTTCCAGTTGCTTCGTTGGAAGAGCATTATGTTGAACACCACTTATTACCAAGGTCCAGTGCTTATTACTAGCTATATTTCGTGATATATATATATATATATATATATATATATATATATATATATATATATATATATATATATATATATATAAACCACACAGTCCTTGAAAATATTGATATCAACAGGGAAATAAATACTCACTACGAGCAATCTCTGTCATTCTAATGCTATTTTGAAGATACGAACATCCAACCCCACTACCACATTGTTATGGAAGAAACATTAATTCAAGGTGGCTCTTCCCAGTAGGTACACTCACTTCCATTGGTGACCTTAGAATGCGGAGTTGCTAGTTTGCTTTTTGATTCTTGTTCAGTGACGATTTTGCTTTGATAATCTACTATAGGGGAAGAATTAATCCGGCCTTCGTGCTTGCAGCAAATGTAACACTGAGCACAGAGGAGTATATAAGTAATAATATAAAAAAGGAAGTCTGTTGGCTCAAGTACCTATTAATATAAAATAACACTTTCTGCCGCTATGTTAAGGCTGGATGACAACATTCAGTTGTATAATTCTTCCTGTATGATATGTACAGCATTTACAAAATGCCATTTAATTTTGAAGGGGCGAAAACCTGAAGGACGAGATAAACTTCTTCAGTCGTGGAACACAAATTATCTCCTGAAGGCTAACACGAACAGCGAAGCCTGGAGATTGATACCTGAAGGACGAAACTGTATATACCAGAAGTAGTCGCAATGACTAATGAATGACCTACACTGAAGCATGAAGCACGAAGTTACATATAAAATCCTCAGCGAAAAAAAAAGAAAAACGAGCGTGATATTTAAATTCATATAAACTAACCTGAATGACGAGAAAATACAGTTAGGTCTGATGGATGAATTTGCACACATTAGCCTGAATAGCAAATGATTACACGGAACCTTACTGGTGTCATAATGTGATGTGCTGCTTCAAGTTTTTCAAGACTAGATGTCATGGATGGAGACGAGTGTGTAGGATGGACTTTGATGACAGAAGATGGAGGACGATGACGGGATAAGAAAGCCCTTTGAATTGACGAGTTGGAGTTGGGTTGCAGGATGAGATGTTCATTTTTATGCTATTCACTACATCACAGCAGTAATGGGTGGGGTGGACAGAGAGGAGTGGGGGGATGAGAGTGGACGGTGGCGGATGACGGGGAGGAGGGGAGGCGGGAGTAATGCACAGTGTGAAGATGGGCGTTTTATGCTGGTCGGTATGAGCGTCGCCTGGGCATATTCCCAAACATTTGTCCAAGAACGATATCAAGACTGAAGTAAGCTCACGCCATTGTCATACCTGGCGTCGAAAGGGTTCCGAATGCGATTAACATGTTTTAAGTCTCCACACACACACACACACACACACACACACACACACACACACACACACACACACACACACACACACATTTAATCCCCTCCCATCCATTGGCTCTCACTTTTTTTTTTCTTTACAGTTGCTATACTGGGGCATAGAATTGGGTTCTAGCCAGACTGTCCAAATGTCAGGCTTTATAGAAAAGTAATTGACAAGATCTTTACCTTTATATCTCAATGGCAAACAAGAATAATGATGCATTGTTTGTGACTGAGTGCCTTGTTCATTTTACTGTTGATACTGAGGTCTCAAGGACACCCGACACTTCCCACTGCCTGACTGACTATACTGACCTCAGCCACGACATTATGCTGTACTCTTATTGGCACTGAAAATATATTACAGAAAGAGTGAGAGAGAGAGAGAGAGAGAGAGAGAGAGAGAGAGAGAGAGAGAGACGTACACACAATTCTCAGCGGGAAGAAGGCCTTTTAGATCGTGAATCTTGTCTTTCCCACTTCCGTCAGTAAGTTTGGGATCACCTTATCTCCGGCCAGGCGGTCTGTGAGGAGCAGAGTCTGCTGTGGGCGTGATTGTCTAATTATTGCAAGGATCCGAGAAAAGCCTGTAGTGGCTGTTGCAAGGGATATAATTGAAGCGATTGTTGTAAAGAATCTGTGAGAATAATCTGCCGTCTGTCTAAATGTTTTAAGAGAAATTTGCCAGGGTTCCGATTGTGTGATTGTTGCTAAGGATCCGCCTGAAAAGAATGTAGTACAAACGCTTGTTGATTGATTTTTATAAAGTATCGCCGAAAATACCCTGTAGTACTGAGGGACTGAGATATGGGTGTGTGTCAGGCAAGAGCAGGGCGACACAGACTGCGGCACAGTGAAGTTCTTGGTGTGTACGAGGGACTGAGATATGGGTGTGTGTCAGGCAAGAGCAGGGCGACACAGACTCCTACATAATGAGGTGCGACCGCTAGTGTTGTGCTGGGAAGACTAGGTTGTAAAATTATCGGCCACCTTCAGGCCTTCTCGCTCCCTTTAATGTTGGTGGGGACTTCTTTTTTACATACTGTGTGTGTGTGTGTGTGTGTGTGTGTGTGTGTGTGTGTGTGTGTGTGTGTGTGTGTCTTAACCTTGCCGTCATTAGTGAAGATTTAAAGAACACTATATAATCCCTCCAGCCAGAAGAACAGGGAGTGAAACAGAAACAACAGGAAGATTTTTAGCTCAAAAACAGAGGCAGTTGGGGAAGGTGAGCCGAAGAGTGCACAAAAGGGCAGCTGAGTATGTATGGTGGGGCTTGGTGTGATAGAATGTATGTAGGGAGACAGGAGTACAGGATAAGGTAGTGCAGCAGCATACGAATTATGAGAGTACGTGAGGCTAGCAGTTTGGTGGTAGACAGAAGGGTACTGCAGGGGCCAGGTAAAGGGACTACTGTTTGTCAAAGGTATTGCTGGGGCCAGGTAAAGGGACTACTGTTTGTCAAAGGTACTGCAGGGACCAGGTAAAGGGACTACTGTTTGTCAAAGGTATTGCAGGGGCCAGGTAAAGGGAGTACTGTTTGTCAAAGGTATTGCAGGGGCCAGGTAAAGGGACTACTGTTTGTCAAAGGTACTGCAGGGGCCAGGTAAAGGGAGTACTGTTTGTCAAAGGTATTGCAGGGGCCAGGTAAAGGGACTACTGTTTGTCAAAGGTATTGCAGGGGCCAGGTAAAGGGACTACTGTTTGTCAAAGGTACTGCAGGGGCCAGGTAAAGGGAGTACTGTTTGTCAAAGGTATTGCAGGGGCCAGGTAAAGGGACTACCGTTTGTCAAAGGTATTGCAGGGGCCAGGTAAAGGGACTGCTGTGAAAGGTACTGTGGGGACCAGGTAAATAAAGTACTGTAAGGGCCAGGTAAAGGGAGTACTGTTTGTCAAAGGTACTGCAGGGGCCAGGTATAAGGAATGTTGTAACAGGATGAACCATTGATCTCGATGTTTCTCACAGTAGCATCCTAGACATCTGCCGACGACCTGGTGGAACACTATGAAGATACAAACGAGGCAGCACCTACACCTCTTTTCAATGGCACTTCATATGTACTTATCTTAAAGGCTGCAGGAACCAGCTTTATCGCACCAGGCATACACTGGAGTAGAGAAGGATTCCAGTGGCCAGGGGTCTTGTATAACAGAAGCACTTACTGTTCTAGCCCACCAGAGCTACACATATGCCTGAGTGTGCTGTGAGGGTGGGTCTGCTGTGGGGAGTAGGTCTGCTGTGGGGAGTAGGTCTGCTGTGGGGAGTAGGTCTGCTGTGGCGAGTAGGTCTGCTGTGGCCAGCGATCTCCTATAACGGTATCACTTACGTCTGATGGCGAAGGCGTAGCCTATGAATCACGTGGAGGAGCCCCAATGGTGTACATGAAAATTCTTTATGGCCACTCCTGCCTTTTGGTTCACACCGACAGTTGGGTTTTTCTATCTCTTGCACACACGCATCGCCACACCCACACACACACACACACACACACACACACACACACACACACACACACACACACACACACACACACACACACACACACACACACACTTTCTCTCTCTCATACTAGTACACAGAACGGGCGAAACTTGGAGTGTGACATCCGTAGACTTTGGGACAGCAAAATATTTTCTTAGGGAATTTATAGCCGATCGAAAGTTAGGTTAGGTCACTTTGGGCAGGGTTTGGTCTGATTAGGTAATTTTTGGTTGGGTTGGGTTCAGTTCGACTAGATATAGACGGATTAGGTTAGATTGCTTTAGAATACGTCAGTTTTGATAGGTTTTGGGTTGGGTTTTATTTGGTTGGGTTAGGCTGGGTTAGGTTCGGTTGGATTAGGTCATTTTAGGCTTGGCTGGTTTGGGTTAGGTCAGGTATTGTTACGTTAAGTTAGACTGGGTGAGATTAGGTCGCTTTAGATAGGGTTAGGCAGCGTCAGAATAGGTTAGGTTAGGTATGGCAAGGTTAGGTGAGATTGTGAGGTTAAATACAATTAGACTGGGTTAGGTGAGGTTAAGTTAGATTAAGCTGGGTTAATTAAGGTTGGATTAGGTCATTCGAGGACAGGCGGAGTTCAATTCGAGCAAATATTGATAATTTAGGTGAGACTGGGTAAAATTAAATCGGTTTAGATGTGATTAGGTTGGTTTGGGTTAGGTGAAGTTGAAATAGGACAGATATGGGTAGGATTAGTGAGATTAGTACAGATTAGACATGGTTAGGAGGGATTTCACTAGCACCGGCTACCGTAACATTGGCCTCGTCTGGTCAACCTCAGTTGTCCTTTCACTTTTCCCTGTATATTTCTTTCTGGGATACGTTGTGTGAAATGTAAAGTGCATGTGGTGTAGTGCATAGATAGAGGAAATGTTTGGGAGAGTATGCTGGTCTACTCTCCATGTTACTGTCACACTGAAAAGGTCAGCAAAGGGGGATGGTTAGATAGCTAGTGAAACAGGAGCTCCAGCTCTCCCTATCACCAGCATTCCCATTCCCCGCGGGAGTACTACCCTGTTCGGCCCGTGCTACGGCCTCCTCCCTCGTTTTTATTTTCTCTCCTCCTAGTTCCATCTTCCTTCCTTCACATTTTCCCTCTCTATATTATTCCTCCCTCTCCCTCTTCCTCCTCCAGAAGGCCTTTTTCTTCCTATTTTCCTTTCTATTCGTATTTTTGTCTCCCTCCTTCGTATGCATTCTCTTGCTTCCCTCCCTCCATTTTTATGCCCACCATTTGCCTTTCCCCTCGGATCTTCCTTCGTCTCTCTCTCTCTCCTCTCTCTCTTTCTCTCTCTCTCTTTCTCTCTCTCTCTCTCTCTCTCTCCTGAACCTAAGATCTTCATGTTATCTGGTGTATCACTTGAAGATATGAAGATCATGTTAGTTGTTGTTGTTGTTGTTCGATTTCCTCCCCTGTTAGAGAGGGCCGGGCCTTTATTTGGCCGTCAGTGAATGGGGCTGAGTTGTAACAGTTCGCCATCTTGATGGCTATGGGCGTTTTTTTTTTTTTTTTTTTTTTTTTATAATATATAGAGTGTCGTCACAAGTGCATCCTGTGTCTGCACACGTAGGTGTAAAATAACATTACGCATGCAGGCACAAACACACTAGTGAACGGGAAAGGGGGAGGGGATTAGCGGTAGTGGGGATTAGCGGTAGTGGGGATTAGCGGTAGTGGGGATTAGCGGTAAATCTGCCGTTAGAACGGGGGCGGGGAGAGCTTAACTGTTTCACTCAGGGTTGAAAGGGGCGTAGTGGCAATTACTGTGGCGGCTGCCTGCCTGAGTGATGCTTCTATTTGTGGTGTAATATTTACGAGTGGGATGTCTGGGTTAGGTGGGTTGGCAGGTCTTTTAAGTTTACTAGTGGCTTGGCAGCGTAGGATGTCGTGGAGGAGCGGGAAGGGGGTGTCAGCGTTGCAAAGGTCACAGGAATGCGTTTGTGCTCCGCCTGTTTGCATTTGTGCCTTGTACTTATAACCAAGGCGTAGTCGTCTTATTTTTTTAATTGTTTTATTGTTTGAATGGCGGTTGATGTTTAATGGTACGTACTTGGTTGCCTTAGCGTACCAAATAGCAGAGGGGGAGCCGGCTTGGGCTTGGCTTTCATGCTCTTTATGATTGATTTCTATTGCCCTTTTTTAAATTGTGTTTTTGATTTGATTTATGATGGGGGCAATATCTCTCTGTATATGTGGGAATTCAGTGGCTTCTCTTGCCAGACGATCAGCTGACTCGTTGCCAGAAATACCTACGTGGCTGGGGATCCAGTGGATCGTGATTGAGCCGCCAGCATTTCGTATTTCTTGGGTGGTGGCTTTAATGTTAGTTATGAGTTTTACGTTGTCTGTCTGTTCTCGTTTAGATAACGTTTGGATGGCGCACTTGGAATCTGTGTGAATTATGATATCTGATGTTGGCTCGATTTCAAGTGCGTCATCCATTGCTGCTAATAGTGCTGTCAATTCTGTTTGTAAGGTGGAGGCGCCATCTGAGACACGTAGTCCATATGAGTTGTTACGGTTCACCACAGCGGCTCCTGTTTTGTTGTTATTGACGGAGCCGTCAGTGTAGTATGTTGCTGAATCAGGGGTGGTGAGGGCCTCGATTCGCATGAGGCTCTCCTGTCTTAGTTGCCTAACGGGAGTGAGGGCTTTAGGGGGGGAGTCCGCTATAATGAGGTTGAACAGGGGGGGGTCCCAAGGCGGGAGAGGGTGGTAATCGTGACTTGGTGTGTCTGGTGGGAGATTGATAAGGGGATTAAGATTGAATGTATGAATAGCTCTGGCTACACAGTGGCTCCAAGAGTTTTTGAGGATGTCTGGATGTAAGTTAATTGCTGCTTTTAGTCTTGTTGTGAGTGGGAGGGGGGGAGTTATTACGTATCAGTTTGGTTTTAAGGTTGGCTACTCGCGCTTTAATCCTAAGGTTAAGGGACTCGATGTTACATTCCATACGCAGATTACACAGTCGGGTCCACATGGGGGCTCCGGTCATTATTCTCAGGGCTTCATTTTGTATAACTTCTAGCTTGTCTGCCAGTCTAGGAGGGATTGTGGGGAGTGCTGGTGCCGCATAATCGACAATTGACCGTACTGCTTGGATGTAAAAAAGGCGGAGGACGTTGTAGGAGGCTCCCTCACCCTTTCCTGCTATGGCTCTGAGGGCGTTAAGACGTAATTTAGTTCTGTCACGTAGGTGGTGAACTTCGGTGTTGAAGGAAAGATTCGTGTCAAAATATACCCCCAGGTATCGGTGGGTGGTGACATATTCTATGGGTGTGTTGCCCAGAGTGAGTTGGCCTGGGGGGGTAGGAATTCTGATGGGAAGTGCTTTAGTTTTAAGGGGGTTTATTTTAAGCCCTAGTTCTTTGCATTTACTGTGTAAGGTGTCGAGGGCCCTCTGTGCTTTGCGCTGATAATTACCCCCATAAATGACTAGAGTGATGTCGTCTGCGTAACATAACAGTCGAGTCCCCTCACCTAAATTTAAGTGTAAAAGACATTCTATTAACGAGTTGAAAAGGGTGGGGCTTATAACGCTTCCCTGTGGCGTGCCATTTATGTGCTGGTGTGCATTGGAGACTTGACCCTGAAACCTTACTCTGGCTTTACGGCCTGAGAAGAAACTTTCGAGCCACTTCAGGAGGCGACCCTGAACTCCCCTGCTTGCAAGGGTGGCCAGGATCGCCTCTGGACCCGCTAGCTCAAAAGCCTTCTCGAGGTCTATAAATATAGCAAGGCCCTTGTCGCCTCTAAGCTCTGATAGAAAAGAGCTTAGACATTCAGCTGTGCCTTTACTTTTGGTAAAGGCGAAGATGTGGCTGTGGGGGGAGGGGGTAACCCAGTCCAGACGGCTTTTGACGAGTCTCTCAGCAATTTTGCTGAGACAGCTGAGCAGGGAAATGGGTCTATATGTGCGCGGGTCTAATGGCTTTGGAATCGGGTGTATTAAGGCTTCTTTCCATTGTGGTGGAATTTCCCCGAGGCGCCACGAGTGATTGAGGAGCTCTAATAAGGCAGCTTTGGCAGTGGGACCGGCATGATTAATCATGGAATAAGTTATTCCATCAAGTCCCGGGGCTGTGTCTGTACTTGTTTTAATAGCATGGTTTAATTCCTCGGGAGTGAATCATGTTAGACTAGTGTAACGCTTAAATATTTATCCACTGTCAGTTGTGCCAAATGCGAATCTTTACGAAAAATAAAACACCAGGTGAAAGATACCCAGTCTTCATGGTAATCATCGTTCACAAATGGGTACTGATCGTTCGTGTCTTCGGCAGGTAGTCCTTTGTCCTCAGTCTTACACCAAATGTGCCCTAAGGCTGCTTTATCGTTCACGCCTCACACCAGCAAGCGCGTGCCTTTGTCACTATGAGTAATGAAACAAAACGTAACAGATGCAGTTGGATCTCACCCCCCCACCTCACCCCTCCTCCTCCCTCTCCCCCCTATTCTTCGGTGAGTTGAAAAATGGGAGAAATGGAGTTCCCCCGAGCTAAGCCCTGTATTGGACTATATAGCCCCGCTAGGGTTACAGGAGCGAGCTACCACTCCCGGCACGGCATTCGGTGAGTTGAGAGTGTGGACAGGCGTGGTTGCTTAATATGATTAAATATACGTATTATACCAATACCCATTATATATTTTAACAATCTCTTCGTGTTATATATTTGTAAAATCTATACGTATATTGCAGGTGGGAAATGGCTTATATGGTCTAGTTAGCTGTGCTTTTAGATTGGATCGGTAGCATCTTGAAACCCGCTGCTGCACCGCGCATGTCCAAAGCATCAGGTGTACCAGTATTTCAGATGGACGGAGAAGTTTTGTTGTCCATAAAATTCGTAGATAAATATGCTCTTTATGCCCCATACTCGTATGCTTAGAAATTAATTAGTAGCATATGTGATTGCGTGTGATATGCATAGGAAGTGGTGAGGTCTGGTGGGATGTTGACGCTTTGACCCGGAAAGGTTGTCAGCCCTGACACCTGCTCAACACGTGCCACCTGCCCTGCTCCCACACACCATCGTCTCTTACCCCGGGCACCACTGCAGACGAAGTATTTTATTTGTTGAGTGATTAGCGTCCTTCCGAGCGTGTTGGTGTCATCTTCAAGAACACGAGTGGCTGGCCGTCGTTGGCCGGGTGGTGGCGTGGGTCTCAAGGCGTGGAGGAGAGATGGTGCCAGCCTGAGGTCGTTGAGGACGCGAGGTGGACTGGCCGGCCACCCCGACGCCACCGCCAAGGTCAGCCATTTTGATCTTGGTCCAGTTAGTGAGCGCACGGTGTTTGATGATTACCACTTACTATAACTTCCTTCCTATGTCAAACTTGTTCATTTCTTAACGTGGTACTTAGTTCGGTGTTAGAAGTAAGGCAGTTATTATCGGTGTTCAGTTAGTGAATGGTTCAGCTGTGATAGCGCTTACGCACCTACCTGCCGGTGTCGTACATGTAATTTTCTTAACGTGATGATGATTTAGTCTGGGAGTTTTAGCTGGGTGTTACGGGATTTTTAGCTGGATATTATGGGATTTTTAACTGGATATTTTGTGGCTGCGAATAGTTAATGTGTGGTTGGGTCAGGGATGCTTATACACATCATTATGCCACGTGTATACATGTAAGCTTTGCTTATACGCATCATTATGCCACGTGTATACATGTAGCTTTGCTTATACATTTCATTATACCACGTGTATACAAGTCAGCTTTAACAGTATGTATATTTCTAGCATAGTTATCAGGAAAACACGTTTCATTGGTATTTAATAATTACGCCAGAAATTGCATTAGCATTCCTTTACTTTACCTTGGCCTAGGTTTTCGTCCTTTTTGCAGCTTATTTCACGTAGCTCAGTGATAGGAAAAGACAATGCTACGGCTCAGTATCCATTCCATAGCACTTCTTCATGACAAGCATCATATTACAATGTTAATCTACTGTTACAAATCAGTAACCAAGATGGGGATGTGATAATTTTAGGCCAGGTTAGAGTAAAAAGGGTATAGTATTAATTGTTAATGAGTACGATAAAGATGATGTAATAACTTGCGGGTACTCTGACCGACCAGGTGCTGAACTGGTCCTTTAAACCTACACAGTTACTGCCCCTCCCACACAGTTACTGCCCCTCCCACACAGTTACTGCCCTTCCCACACAGTTACTCCCCCTCCCACACAGTTACTCCCCCTCCCACACAGTTATTCCCCCTTCCACACAGTTACTCCCCCTTCCACATAGTTACTCCCCCTCCCACACAGTTACTCTCCTTCCCACACAGTTACTCTCCTTCCCACACAGTTACTCCCCCTCCCACACAGTTACTGCCCCTCCCACACAGTTACTTCCCCTCCCACACAGTTACTGCCCCTCCCACACAGTTACTCCCCCTCCCACACAGTTACTCCCCCTTCCACACAGTTACTCCCCTTCCCACACAGTTACTCTCCTTCCCACACAGTTACTCTCCTTCCCACACAGTTACTCCCCCTCCCACACAGTTACTCCCCCTCCCACACAGTTACTGCCCCTCCCACACAGTTACTTAGCATCGAATTGAGTTAATACGCGTCCCACACAGTTACTGCCCCTCCCACACAGTTACTGCCCCTCCCACACAGTTACTGCCCCTCCCACACAGTTACTCCCCCTCCCACACAGTTACTGCCCCTCCCACACAGTTACTGCCCCTCCCACACAGTTACTGCCCCTCCCACACAGTTACTCCCCCTCCCACACAGTTACTGCCCCTCCCACACAGTTACTCCCCTACCCACACGGTTATTTCCCTTCCCACACAGTTACTCCCCTTCCCACACAGTTACTCCCCTTCCCACACAGTTACTCCCTCTCTCACACAGTTACTCCCCCTCCCACACAGTTACTCCCCCTCCCACACAGTTACTCCCCCTCCCACACAGCTACTCCCCCTCCCACACAGCTACTCCCCCTCCCACACAGTTACTCCCCCTCCCACACAGTTACTGCCCCTGCCACACAGTTACTCCCCCTCCCACACAGTTACTCCCCCTCCCACACAGTTACTCCCCCTGCCACACAGTTACTCCCCCTGCCACACAGTTACTCCCCCTGCCACACAGTTACTCCCCCTCCCACACAGTTACTCCCCCTCCCACACAGTTACTATCACTACTTCCCTTTCTTCTTCCACATCACCTTCTCCTCCTTCCTCTCTATCTCAATTTTCCTTCTCCTCCACCATCTCCCCATCCTCCTCCTCCTCCTTTGTTCTCTCTCTCTCTCTCTCTCTCTCTCTCTCTCTCTCTCTCTCTCTCTCTCTCTCACCCGAACACACACACACACACACACACACACACACACACACATCACATCAGGTCCAGTCATGGCAGTTTTGATTCAGTGACTCCCATTTGTCATGTAAGTCGTCAGATCTTCCTATGTTGAGGTACTGAGCCCAGTTCATTAATCTCCATCTGTTTTTTGAGAGAGAGAGAGAGAGAGAGAGAGAGAGAGAGAGAGAGAGAGAGAGAGAGAGGGGGGGTTATTGCTTTCATACTTTCGTCTTCCTATAAGCCTCCCCTGCCAATTAGAGGAGCTTAGGTGGGATGGGTTTTGTAATGTATTTGGTTTCGGATATAATTATGACTTTGGTCTTCTTTTGATGTGTTGAGAGAGAGAGAGAGAGAGAGAGAGAGAGAGAGAGAGAGAGAGAGAACGTGTATGTATGTATGTATGTAGGTGTTAGTGGTCAGTATGTGTGTATGACCGAAATTAATATTGTCCATCGACTCGTTAATGCTTGTCTGTTCGTTCGTACTTATATTTTTCATATTAGCCCATCCTTCTTCATTTTGCATACATCCTTAATGCATCAATCTTTGTATTCATTCATTGATTTTATCACCCATCCCTGTATTCATTTAATCACTCAGTCTTTGCGGTAAAATTAATCAGATCCTCCTCTTTTCTCCTGCCTTTTTCTCCTCTCTCTTCGTCCCATTTCCCTCTCCCTGATTCTCTTCCGTTTCCTCCCCTCCTCTCCCTGCTATCTCCACTCATTCCCCCTCCTATCCCTCCTCCTCCCCTCTCCCTGCTCATCCTTCCCTCTTCCTTCTCGCCTTTTTCCCTTTGCTTTATTCCAAATCATTTTTTCTTGTTCCGGATCCGATTACAGCCATAAGCCCCTCCCCCAGCCACTGAGCCGGCGTAGGAGGGGGAGGGGGAGGAAAGAGATAGGGGGGGAGAGAAGGAAAAGAGACGAGGAGGTGAGAATAATTTGTAAGAGTGAAAAGGAGAAAAGAATTGAAAGCTATTAGGGGTGAGGAGGATTTGAGGTGGGGAGAAAGGGAAGGGAGAGAGGAGGATAGGAAAGCTAGAATGTGAAAAGATAATGAGGAAGGAAGAGGAGAGAAGGGGAAAGAACTGGTTGAAGTTTTAAGGGGGGAAGAATTGAAAACTAGTAAGGAAGAGGAGGAGGTGGGGAGAAAAAGAGGAGGGAAGGGAGAGGAGTGGGAAGGAAGATGTGAGAAGCAAGAAGAGGAGAGGGGAGGAACAGGAAAGATCGAGAGAGAGGAGGAGAGAATGAGAAATACTTTGTGGGAGTAGAAAGGAAACAAAAATTATTCTCCTATATAATTGCACACGAATGTCTTGAGTAAGTTGCAGTGTTACAGAAATGAAGTTACTGTAAGGTGTGTGTGTGTGTGTGTGTGTGTGTGTGTGTGTGTGAACATAAGAAGAGAGGATAACTGCAGTAGGCCGGTTGGCCCATGCTAGGCAGCTCCTAGAAGAGTAACTGAACTACTAGAATGAGATAAGGATAGCAAAGAAGAAGGTGTGTGTGTGTGTGTGTGTGTGTGTGTGTGTGTGTGTGTGTGTGTAACAACTCCCTCAGTTGCAAATATTTTAACTTAATTTGCCATGTAAAACTGTGAATATCGTTATAATATTAAACACAAAATAAATTGCATTATACGTGATACAGTTACGCATCCAGCACACAGCATCATGATATACATTAAATAAATGTACACGACACATGAATATACCTGGTAGGGGGACAGGTGTACCCAGGATCCACACATGTGTATGGGTGTGTGTATCCTGGGTTTATCGACGAACCACACCTGTCACACATGGTCCAGTCTTCCACACAGGTGTCTCATGAACACGATATCAAGAACAAACTAGTGTACCATTTCCGCTGACCAAAATAATTAGGAGACAACAGATTATACTCGTATACAAATAAACGTGTTAATATCAGTAAACAGAGCACTGATTCCCGATGAAGTACACGGAAAGAAGAAAATAAAGGGTTGATTAGTGTATTTACCTGTGCGGAATAAAGGTGGGGGTTGGAGGGAGAGGGACAAAGAAGAGGAAGGATTGGGAGGACAATGGCGGTAATCTGTTTTGCTCCAAGTATTGTTCCTTCCAGCTCCTTGTGTCTTTGCTACCTCTCTCTCTCTCTCTCTCTCTCTCTCATCTTTACCTGTCTTTATTCGCGCTCAATTAATCCATCGTAGGTTTAGTGTTTACATTCACCTTAAGTTTAAATCCCTCCCTCCCTCTCTCTCCCCCCTTCCCCTACCCACGCCTCCCCTCCCTCTTTCACTCTTATCATGTCTCCTTTTCTCCCTTCACAAATTTCCTACTCCCTTCCCTCCCACATTCACTTCCTCCCCCTCCCTCCTTCCCATATCTCTCCCCTCCTCCTCTTTCTCACTCACCTTTACACACAGATTATTCCCCTTCACAGGTATAATCCCTGCCTTAATCCCCGCCTGAATGTTGTTTAAATCTGGCAGATCTACAACACTAATCCCTTCTCATCATGGTGACCCGGTTCACCTGACCCGCCCTCCCTTGCCCCCACCTGCCCTTGTTATTTTTGACCTTTGTTATTTGTTACCTTTTTCACTTTATCCTTCCACTCTTTCCTCGTCCGCCCTTACATTCCTTTTATCATTTACTCATTCATTCATTCACTTTCATTTAGTCATTCACTCTCACCAGCCCCCTCATTCACTCAACATTCCCACTCATTCATTCACTGACCACTCATTCACTCACATTCCCACTCATTCATTCACTGACCACTCATTCACTCATATTCTTACTCACTCTGATTCCTTTCTCTCTGCCTTCTGATTTTCTCTCCCTCAGTAATACAAAATTTCTCACCCCTCCTCTTTTGTTTTTCTTTCTTGCTTCTTTCTAAGGGGGACGAGAGGAGAGAAAGAAAATGTTAAGAAAATGGAGAAAAATGGATGAGAGAGAGAGAGAGAGAGAGAGAGAGAGAGAGAGGAGGGAGGGGGATTTTGTTTGTAGTGTCGTCAGGCGAGGGTAAAGGAGGGAGGCTTAAGTGATGAAGCCAGGTACACACACACACACACACACACACACACACACACACACACACTCGCTGGTGCAGTGGTAACGTTCCCGCTTGCCAACTGGTGGACGGGAGTTCGCGCCTCGCTCTGGTTGCGAAAAGTTTCACTGACGAAGTGGGTGGTTACTGTCCCCCTTGAGCAAGGGGACGGGTGTGTGCGTGTGTGAAGGTCACAGCTTTGCCCTTAGATCGGACTATATGAGCTCTCAGCTCCCTTCCGGGAGGGTAAAAACTGACCATCACGACCATCAAGTGATCCTGACCGACCCGGTGAATTACACACACACACACACACACACACACATTTTCTTACTGAAGAGAAAGGACAAACATGATTAATGAAATACCTTGCCTACCACGTCGTCAGTTTAATGAATATTTAATGTAGAATAATATTTGTTTGGTGTATTACCTTAGAGAGAGAGAGAGAAAGTGTGTGTGTGTGTGTGTGTGTGTGTGTGTTACTAAGAATAGCCATTTTCGTGTGTGTGTGTGTGTGTGTGTGTGTGTGTTACTAAGAATAGCCATTTTCGTGTGTGTGTGTGTGTGTGTGTGTGTGTGTGTGTGTGTGTGTGTGTGTGTGTTCCTAATAAATAGTAATAATAAGGATGATAATAATCATAATAATAATAATTAATAATAATGATGATAATAATAACTAGAGGGGCACTCAGTGGAGCGCATCTCTCCAACAAGGGCAGCGTCATTTCCACGCCACTCGTCATAATGGGTTAGGGTTTCTCATCACTGATTAGTGTTTCACAAGAGTGTTTTCCGGATCCAGAATCTGTAATACAATCAGGATCGGTCCCAAAAGTTAATCGATTGTTCCCTGGGACATGGGCTGTCTACCTACCAAAGTTGACCCAAATCTCTCTTTTTAGTTTTTGAGAAATCCTGCTGACAAACAGACAGACTGACAAACAAACGGATGAAAATATATTCTCCCTATCGGAGAGAATAATAATAATTTGTAATTTATTACTGAAATAGAATAAAGCTGCACACACATACACACACACACACACACACACACACACACACACACACACACACACACACACACATTAGATTTGTGGAATTTGGTATGTATTGTAACAAAATGGTGAACAGAGAACGGGCAACGAAATGCAACTCACTTGTGCCAACCCGCAGCCAGATATGAGCTGGTGGGAGGGTTTGGTACTGAGAGGACTTAGACCAGGGAACATACGGGGTGCTACCCACGGTGTGATAGTAATAATAATAAACCATCCATCATCAGTCCTACATTTCCCCATGAGGAGCGTAGGAGCCCGGGGCTAGGCAGTTGGTCCCGACATTTAAGATGAGTGACCAACCTCACTCATCCCTGAGTGGCATTACATGAGCAATCAACCCCAACCACACCTTGGATATAAACCTTCACCGGCTCAATCCGATTGGAACGCAGTAATTACCCACTAAACCACCAGGCGCCAAAATTTGGTTATATGATTACCACCCAGCGTAGTAAATGGTTTCCTGGTGCACAGGAAACCATTTGGCTTGTCACTGAGTGTAGAGTCACCCACAGGCTAATGGAAGAGGAAAGAATGAAGGAATGAAAGACAGAAGAGGGAGTGTAAAGTCACCCGTAGGCAGAAGGACAAGGAAAGAATGAAGGAAAGAAAGACAGAAGAGAATGGAAGGAAAGAAGGATGGAGAGGAAAGGGCAGACACCCGAGAGCAGCACTACATCGAGTGAGTGGTAATAATAATAATAATAATAATAATAATGATAATAATAATAACAGACTGTGTAGAGAGAGGAAAAGAGAAGCTTCCAGTATGAAAACTGGAAGAGAGAAATACAGAAAGGCAAGTTGAACAAAGAAATTATAAAAGATAAATTAGGAAGAGGGACAAGAAATGAGATAAGACAAGAGGAGTGATGAGAAAACCATAGAATATATGCCCCGTAAAAATGAACATGCAGAGAAAAAATAGCGATAATATAGAGGAAAAAAAAGACGAATTGGGGAACAGATGAATAGTGTAGAAAAAAAGGGGGAAAAATGATTTGCGAGAAGAGAGAAGGAAAGAAGAGAAAATGAGAGGAAAGCCAGTAAAAGAGAAGAGAGAAGTGTAAAAGATGAAGAGCTGCCCGACTGAAAAATGAATGACTGGCTTTGAAGGTGGAAGGTATTGTAATATGTATGCCAGATGAAGCGAGGAGAGTGTGTGTACATGTGCTCAATATTACATCAAAGGTAGTGTGCAGCCTTCCTTCTTCCAGGGAAATGTGATGATGATGATGATGGTCTGTATGTCTTCAGTACGTCATAAAAGTGTTATTTTTGAAGCCTGTCTGTGTGGAAAAGATAGTGATGGTGGTGGTAGTGGTGCTGTTGGTGATGTTTTTAATTGCTGCTAAATGATGATGTGATGATGATGATGATGATGATAGTGGCTGCTTTTCTCACCTCACATTCCTTTCCCTTCCCTTCCTTTCGTTTCCTTTCCTTTCCATTCCTTCCTTTCCTCTCCCTTCCCTTCCCTCCCCTGCCCTTCCCTTCCCCTATTATCAGTGTTATGCCCTCACAGTCAACACATTCAGTAGGTGGGCATAATTCACTGCTTTGAACACTTTACGGTATCACTGTGAAATAAGGCACTGACCTCATATTATTTTCCTCCCTCACACTTCCTTGCTCACCTCACCTCACCTCGCCTGTCTTTGCACTTTTACAGAATCTAATGACACGTACAGGAAACACACACACACACACACACACACACACACACACACACACACACACACACAGTCCGATCCCAAAAGGCCCAGCCGTCCTCCTGCGTGTCATACACTTACATAATTATATAAACTAACTTTCCTTCCCTTTTTAACTACGTCATTCTAAAACCGCTTTACACTATATACAAGCTATCCAAATTTTACCACACCCTGGATATTAAAAAAAATTACAAAGCAAGAGAGAGAGAGAGAGAGAGAGAGAGAGAGAGAGAGAGATGTTAAAACTACTCGCGAGATTTTTCCAGCCACTTGTTTTAATTAATCTGAAAAGAACTCGGGATCTGATCAAACAAGAGTTTTTTCTTTCTGCTGAGGTAATTGCGAGCTGGAGCTGGCCCATGGGAGGAGAGAGAGAGAGAGAGAGAGAGAGAGAGGGAGAAAGAGAGAGAGGGAGAGAGAGAGAAGGGGGGGTATGAAATAAATATAAGAGAAAACGAAGACCGGAAGGTGAGATTGGTGAACGTGGAAATGAGAGGGGAAAAGATTAAAGAAAGGGAGAATGGAGGAAAAAAGAAAACAGTAAATTAATGTTGATTACCAATAAAACAAAATGAAGGTGCATTGAGTGGATGAGAGAGAGAGAGAGAGAGAGAGAGAGAGAGAGAGAGAGAGAGAGAGAGAGAAATGAGCAAAGATGAGTTTGAAAGTGCAAGTATGATTTAGGGTGTGAATGAGAGTTAAGAGATAAGGAATATATAAGTGTAATGGGTGAAAGTGAGAGTAAGGGTGAAAACGAAAGATAAGGGTGACGGGTGAGAGAGTAGGCAAAGGCAGGAGTTATGGATGAGGGTAAGGATCAATATTGGTTCAAAAACTCCATTCCGCCATCGTTCAGGTGGCCGCAATCTTCCACACAATCACCCGCGGCCTTCAGTAAAACACATCTCAATTCTTTATCATCCCTCAATAGCCTCGGGTCTGTTTATCTTGTGATCTATCTTGGAAGGATCACATTGCCTCTCTGGTGAAATCATCTTCTTGGATTCTGGGTATTGTGAGTTGACTCCGTGCTGCCTTTGACCCTACGTTGTTGCTGATTCTGTACATCAGTGCTGCCCTTGACCCTACACTGTTGCTGATTCTGTACATCCGTGCTGCCTTTGACCCTACACTGTTGCTGATTCTGTACATCCGTGCTGCCTTTGACCCTACACTGTTGCTGATTCTGTACATCCGTGCTGCCTTTGACTCTACACTGTTGCTGATTTTGTACAAAGGTGTTGTGTTCCTCTGGTGGACTGCACCTCTCGTGTGTGGAGGGGGAGCGGGAGAACCACCACATTCACTCTTTCAAACAGGGTGGACACAGTGGGTGTTCATCTTAACAACTCCCATCCTCTCCCTGACTCCCCTCAGTCACTGTATCACAATGTCGCATCCTTTTGTCCTTTTCATTGGTTTCACTCTAGTCATTGCTCTGCAGAATTCTCTACCTGCATCCTGTTCTGATTACAGGGGCATTCAGCACCTGTCTATATACACACTCATGCCTCTTTTCTTCCTATCTCTTAATTCGAGTCAGTCTTTATTTTCAGTCATTCATATAACATTTATGAGTTACACAGCTGGTAATCTCTTGCACAGTCTTCCCCAGTCTGTCTTTCCCCCTTCCTACCACCTCCATTCTATGAGGGCATCTCGAAATAACAGTATCTTGATTTTGGCTCCCTTGGCTTTGTGATGAATTCTTCTTCTTCTTATTATTATTATTATTATTATTATTATTATCATTGCAGGCTTATAGATTTGGTTTTCTTCTTTTTCGCAGAAGCAGTGTGGAAAGTAAGGATGAAGGTGGAAAATGACGGTGGAGTGAGAAAGATGAGAGTAAAGTGAGGAGGAAAGGAAGTGAGGGTAAGAATGAGAACCCGAGTGAAAGGTGAGATCATAGAGAAAACAGGGGTAAGGATGAGGATGTGAATGAGTCTGTGTGAGGGTGAGGATGAGAACTGAGGATGAGGGTGAGCGAAAGAGTGACGGGAGAGAGTGAGGGATAAAGGGTGAGCGAAAGGGTGAGGGAAAACGGATATCAAGCGAGGGGAAGAGTGAAATAGAGTGAAAATGGGGAAGGAGGGGCGAGAGTGTGAGATGAAGGGGAGGACAGATGGATTTAACTTTGTGGTGAGATGAACAGGGATGAGAGGGGAGCGGTATTATGAAATGATGGAATAGGAAATGAGGCTGGAATGTGAGGTGGTGAGCAAGAGAGAGAGAGAGAGCTACATTCACCTTTCTCTTGATCACTTATTAATTAACGCCATCCCAAAAAACTGCAAATAAAACGCGTCTCATTTTTCCGGTCAAGGTTGCTAGAGAGCGAACAAAAAATATTTCCAATTAGAAGACTCGGTGTCATTTGGCGTATCACCTGAACTATTTTATATCTGAAAGGCCACGGATGCCAGCCAGAGACACCGTGAGATTCTTTTATGTACGATGTGATTCTGTATACCATGGGATTCTTTTATGTATGTGATTCTTCTGTATACCATGGGATTCTTTGATGTACGATGTGATTCTGTATACCATGGGATTCTTTTATGTATGTGATTCTTCTGTATACCATGGGATTCTTTTATGTACGATATGATTCTGTATACCATGGGATTCTTTTATGTACGATATGATGCTGTATACCATGGGAGTCTTTTATGTATGTGATTCTTCTGTATACCATGGGATTCTTTTATGTGTGTGATTCTGTATACCATGGGATTCTTTTATGTACGATGTGATTCTGTATACCATGGGATTCTTTTATGTACGATGTGATTCTGTATACCATGGGATTCTTTTATGTACGATGTGATTCTGTATACCATGGGATTCTTTTATGTATTTTCCACCTAACTTGCTGCCACCAGACATGCTTTTATTTATTTATTTATATATTTTATGTAGGAGAGACATCTCGGACACGAAGGGTTAGACACAGCCTTCATTAAGTCCTTGAACCATTGGACGTATTTATATTTTATTCTTGGTGTCTCTAAACGATTTTATTTCGCGTGGGAGAAACTTTATGAACTTGAAGAGTTAAATGTAGCCTTCGTTACCGCCTACAAGAACTTACCCTGACTGGCGTAATGTTGTGTGTAGATCAAGCTGGAATAAAATGATGGATAGAATATCTAAGGGACTGAATAGGGAGGCTGCCAGAGATCGAGCAGCGTGGAATGCTGCCATTAGGTGACCAAGGGTGACGTATGGAAGCATGTTGGGTCTTTTATAAACAATACAATTGCCAGGGGTCATTGGTAAGGAGCAGCCGACACGTGTGGCACATCCTACAGTACAACATAATGTGTAAGTCAGCATCAGCCCACATAAGAGGTTTATGGTGTTATTGTTGGTGTTGCTGGTGTTGTCACCTTGTATTGCCACTAATTGATTCTATATATATTGTAGGTACACAGGGTATAGAGAGGACAGGGTGAGGGGGAGGGGTGTTGGGGGAGTATGTAGGGGAGGATGGAGGGGAAAGTTTGGTGGGTAGGCAGGGAAGGAGAGGGAGAAAAGAGAGTTGGAGGAGGAGTGAAGGGGGAGGAAAGTGATGTGGGTTGTAGGTAAGGAGGGGAAGGAAGGTAGAGTTAGGTGGGTGGGTAAGAAAGGAAGAGGAGGATGTTAGGTAAGTAGGGGAGGAGGGGAAGGAAAGTTAAGTTGGGAAAGTAGGAGGGAGGAAAGCCAAATATGAGTGGATAGGTGAGAGAGAGAGAGAGAGAGAGAGGAAAATGTGTATGGAGAAGGGAGAAGGGCTGAGAAAGTATAAAGAAAGAAGGATGAAGGAATGACAGCGAAATCCATCCAGACTAAACACCAAATCCCTACTGACCTAATCCCTATTGACACCTCTGAGCCTAATCCCTTAATATGTAATCCTCGGGTCGTGTATGTTTTAATCCTGGATAATCCATGAGAAGTATGTTAATCTGAGGTATAATCAGGATACACCCAGCTGTTATGAAGGAAAAATTATAGTGTTGCGTCGTGGTGCTCTTATGCGTCAGGGACTTAGCTAAGAGTAGGGACAGGAATGGAAGGAAGAGCTTGGAAATAAAGCGGAAAGGAACGGAAGGTGGATGGATGGACCCTACGCAGCTCCTACCCTCCTTCTACATCCTCTCCACCCCCACCCGTTTGCCTTACCCTCTGCCTCCCCCTCCTCCATCACCACCAACGCGCACTACATGTCTGCGGTCCTTGCCCTTACACCTATCCCCATCCTACTTCCCCTCCTATATAATTCCCTCCCACATCCCATATCATCCCCTCCTACCACCCCCTCACCCCTACCGCTTCTTAAATCTCATCTTTTTACCACCCCGTATTTTCCCTCCCTTACCCCCTTCTACCTCCTCTATTCCTCTGCCCCCACCTATCCCCTCTCCTACCTCCCATCTTTCCCCACGTCCCCATCCCTCCTCCTCCCACCCTTCTTCTTCATTGTGCCTGACGGAGCACGCCTCGCATTACCTGAAGACAATGGCAAATTGATCTCTGGTACCCTCTCACACCCACACCACTCCATACCCCTACACCCACACCCTACTGACCCTCACCCTCCATCCTACAGTCTGTCTCACACTTACACCCTTCCACCTTTTCACACCCACACCTCTCCTCACACCCTCCAACACATTCCACCCACACAACCCAACCTCACACCCATACACCCTTCCTCTTAGTCCTCTTCACATCCAGCACCCCACACCCTCAACCACACCCTCCCAGAACCTTGCTCACACCTGCACCTTCCCCATGCCTCAGTTCCACTAAGATCACTACCCTTCAGCTTTGCCTTAAATCAACACTGGTTCTGACGTCATTTTTCCACACGTTCTCGTTTAGCGGGCAGGATGATAGAAAACGTCATGTTAGTACAACTAAAGTGATATATATTAGATATGGGTATAGCAAGAATACGTATGAGTAATGAATTAAAACATATCCAGATTGATGTGTACGAATGTTAAATGGTTAATGTACAAAAATAAATTTTCAGTACTTGCTGAAAGTATCGAAATAAAAGACTAATAAATTCATCCTCACCTGTCAAATAATAGAGAGAAACTATCCATATAACTATTCCATTCATTTGTCTATCCCTGCGCGATAAAAGTATGTATATACAGGTAACTAACCACAAATAGATTATATCAGTTTATCATCTAATCCGTGGAGTCATGCTGACCATCATACTATGCCAGACTCGTTGGCAGTTCATTTACACTCGATTTACTGCGAGAATTGCTTCTGCTTCCTGAACACTTTTAAGTAAATGTGACTGCAAGTGTCTAGCATTTGCCTTGTGAGCTAAATAATAAAGTTGCAACAATACTTCCGGCCGGGTGCAGGTAGACTGGTCCACGACGTATTCTTCCTTGTTTTACCTGAGTGTATTATACACAAACGATACATTTTCAACGACTTATCTATGATAGGTATACAGAATAATACATGTTAATGCCTCCGAACCATGCCAAAATCTCCTTTATTGCACAAAATCAGCATAAATGGGTAGCGTGGAAATTTTCCACACTGATGTTGAAGGACGTCCGTCTCTTCCACGTGTAGGTACGTCGTTCATTTGTTTTTCCGCAATAACGGACGATTTCCACGAAACAACAACCCAACCACTCTTATTCGCACCTTGCATCCACATACACACTCTTACACCCACACCCCGCTGTAACCCCGCCATCTTACACTCTTCCTCACATCCTCCATCCACCATCCAACATCCTCATCATTTAACTTCCCTTCTCTCACCCAATACCTTCCTCGTGCGCTACACTTGGTACATAATCTGCACCTTCCATTCTCTCCACAACCACCCACCACTCACACCCTACGCCACCCTCCTCTCACTTTACATTCATTGGTACAGAAACCAAACTTACGCCTGTACGCTCAATACTTTAATTGCGAAAGGGAAGGAAACCCGTAACTCAGACTGACAATTTTCTGGTTATTAGCCTCCATCAACCTCTGTTGCAAATTACAAAGTGTAGGTATAGAAATTGCCTAGTAACTATACTTTCGTTACAGAAATTGCCACAAAACCTGGGGTCTTGCCTTCACCTTTGCGATTTAAGTTTTAAGCATGCGGAAATTAGACCAACGATTAAAACCACGGAGGGAACATTTCGAACAGATTTTGATTGAATTATCAAAGAGGAGCGTACGAATGGATATAATCCTGAACACAAAATTCGAAAGGCCTTGATATTATGGATATTGACAAATACGTAAAACAGTTCTCGGCACCAGCGATGATGGTTTAAGAATTACTGACGAACATTTACAGGTAAATGAAACAATGAATTTCTCAGTAAAATAGACCTGTAAAAAAATCGAACACTGAACCAACTTGCGTTTCAAGAAGATTGGTTACTGAAATCTGGCAGTCAGTCAGTCCACCTGCTGCCTTGCATTCCCATTTTTCATCAAGTTTTTTTTAATCCCACTGGAAACAGTCCCCCCCCCCTCCTACCCAGTGTTTCTTACTTCCACCCTATATTTGTCACTCCTGTTGTCCACCATTTACTTTCTGCAACTTCCCTTCATTCACTGTTTGTTGCCTTCACTTTCCACCCTCTACCTCCCACCTTTACCCCTTGTCTCCGGGCTCTTACCTCCACTTTCCATCTCCCACATCCCTCTCTGCATTACCTCCAGTTCTTCTCTTGTTACCTCACCCATTTATCTCTCACGCTCACCCTCACGACTGGACAAGACGTGGGATGTCGAGTTGGAACAGTTACGTGAGAGAGTGACGATTAGCAGACACCTTCATTTGTTCCCACAGTCTCTCCCCTTTCCCATATGCCCCCTCCCCCCCCCATTGCCCTCCACATACTCATCTCCCGCTTTACTCATCGGATTATCCCCTACATTCACCCTTCTCATATATTTCCCTGTCCACCACATACATCCACTTCTGCGTTATTCACCTGACTCAGGCCAGTCATGCTTCATCTTCTCTCTTTTCCCTATATTTACCTGTTAATTTACAACATCCTTTAACTCTACCTTCCTGTTTGCCTAACTAGTGATTTACCTGTGTACTGTATTTAGTTACCTACCATCCTACATACCTAGCTACTCACCTACCCACCTGCCTGCTTACCTACCTACTTACTTAGCTACTTATCACTCATTCCCCCGTACTACTCATTTTCCATATACTTTACCTATCTGCTAGTATATTTACCTACTTATCCCTTAACAACTCATTTACTCATTCGCACTACCCACCTACCTATACAGTCTACTCATTTATTAACTTCACGACATCCATCTACCCTACCACCTCTACCCACCTGCTGAATCGGTAGAGAGGCGGCCTGCAGTCCTGATGGACCCAGGTTCGAATCCCGGCTGGGGCAGGGAACAGTTTAAGGATTTGAATTTCATAAAAGCAGACTTTCCTGATCTACCAGATGACCCGCCGACATGTCATAAAAAGTACCCCCGCTAATACCAATACACCAGTCCTGTATGAGACAGCCCTAGCATGTATTCAATATGGACGGTGGGTGTTAGCGCCGAAGTGGTGACATGTAGAGAGGTGTATGGTATGTAGGAGGACTACTGGGCCTTGAGAGCAGGCTGTGAAGCCTATGCCCAGAAGTCGGACACACACACACACACACACACACACACACACACACACACACACACACACACACACAAAACACGCATCTACCGACCCTACCCAAGTATGGACCTTGTACATGCAAAACAATACAGCACATCCCTTCTCACACCTGACCTACACCATAACCCTTACCCACACCACACCTGTTACCCACATCTTTCTTCTTACTCACACCTTACCCACACCACACCTGTTACCTACACCATAACCCTTACCCACACCACACCTGTTACCCACACCTTATTTCTTACTCACACCTTACCTACACCATAACCCTTACCAACACTACACCTGTTACCCACACCATAACCCTTACCCACACCACAGCTGTTACCCACACATTAGTCACACTTTACCCACATTTAATTCCTAACATTCATCCCACGTTCACTCTTTACGCATAATTACTCTCGTTTTACTCATACCAGACTCATATTTACACCATTCTTACTCGTTACTAGCATTTCACCTATGCAAGCCCTGGCCAATCCTACATACACCCACCCTGTCTACTGTATGTGTACGAGTTATCACATTAACTCACTCACCCATCAGTTCATCCAGTACGTCCATCAAGTATTCATCTGACCACTAATCATCATCAATTTATTCCTACCTAATCACTCGTTCAATCATCCAGACCCATCCATCCATCCTTGCATCCATCCATCAGTAAGATTTGCATAATTATTCATCTCTTCATCTGTCTTCACTACTTGAATGACTCTAATCTTATTCGAGTTTACTTTCCTGTCTACTCATCAGCCTACCTACCCACTTAGCTGTCTGTCTGTCCACCTACATACGTATCATCCTGCCTGCCATCCTGTCTACTTACCAGCCAATCGTACTATCTACCACTAAACCTACTTTCCTGTGTATCTGCCTTGTAATGAGACAACAAACCACAAAATTAATAAAATTGGTACTTATGTATACCAACAAAGGCAACCGGATTATATTAAACTGCATTACTTAATTACACATGAATTACATAACAGTGATGAATAAAACTGATGAATAATTATATAAATCTTACTGATGCAAGCATTGATGGATGGATGGGTCTGGATGATTGAACGATTTTTTTTTTTTCATACACAATTGACTAACAACCTTTATGATGGGGTGCGTAATGCATTAGACAAAATAAATCGCGGGAGAAGAGATGCTCCGAAATTTCCATATCCGCTCAGAATACGACCCTCAAGTCCTGAGAAGCTAGACGTTACGTAGTCAGTGTCGACCAAGCTGTTGAACGGGGAGGTTGGTTGTGATTGTATGCCACGTTTTCCATTGTATTTTATAAACTGAAGAGCATCATAACTGTCCAGAGGGGAGGATGTAGGCTACTCTGTGTATTTCTCCACTTTTTTTCGTTGTCGGTGGTAGGGTGCAATATATTTTAACCTCCTCAGTACGATGACTTCTTGTTTTACTCATGCTTCCTTGGATGCGAGGCCTGCGGGAGGGGGGGGGACTGGTTTACGATTGAAAATTGAGAGGAAGGATGGGACTGGAGTGTACAGGTGTTGTGATGAGGAGGAGTAGATTGAGATGGTTTGGGCATGTGGAGAGGATGGAGGATGACAGGTGTGGAGGGATGATAGGTGTGAATGAAGAATTGAGAGGAAGGATGGGACTGGAGTGTATACGTGTTGTGATACTAAATTGTGATGAGGAGAGGTAGATTGAGATTGTTTGGGCATGTGGAGAGGATGGAGGATGACAGCTGGGTGTGGAAAATATAGTGCCCTGGTCCACTGTGCAGCTTATGGATGCAAAAATGGGCACAGAAATTCATCGAAGAGAGATAGCATTCATTTTAAAGGCAAGAAATATATCTTGTTGCTAAGTCTATAAGAGTACTGATGAACACTACACTTTTTACACTCGTGCAACATACGGTATATTCGCATCGCGTTTAAAAAATTCCAAGGTGCAAAAAATAGGTGTTCAAAGACTAGAGAGAGAGAGAGAGTTGTAATATACAGTTACAGTAAGTGCATCGATGTCAGTGATTTGTGTATATACCATCGACCTCAGATTTATCTTTGTTATCATAATTAAGCAGACAGTAGGTGAAGGAGGTTACAAAGAAAAAAGATTTAAAACAAAGTGTATTACAATGCAGTAACCTATGACGTTGTTTTATTCACACTCTTGACTAAATGTATCCCATACAGTTGGTAGGGCTAGGCAGAAGATATCATAATCTATATATATTTTTGTACTGGGATATGTATTTATACAAAGGAGCGGCATTGAGACAGCCAAAACAATAACGGTGGAGGCTGCAAGTGCTGGTGTTTCAATATGGCGACCGTAAATGACACTCGCTGCGGAACCTCTCCATGTTATAGAGCTCAGTGGTCGGCAGTGGGTCAAGTTCGGCTAATTTTAAATCTACCCATACATTGCATCATTAATATATTGCATGAAGAAGTAGCTAAAAATAGACAGTGTCCCCTAATAGATACAGTAATACATCTTTATTAATAAGTTAGGCGGTGGCTCAATCGGTAGAGAGGTGCCCTGCAGTCCTGACGGACCCAGGTTCGAATCCCGGCTGGGGCAGGGAACAGTTTAAGGATTTGAATTTCATTAAATCAGGCTTTACTGATCTACCAGAAGACCCGCCGACATGTCGTAAAAATACCCCCGCTAATACCAATACACCAGTCCTGCATGAGACAGCCCTAGCATGTATTCAATATGGACGGTGGGTGTTAGCGCCGAAGTGGTGACATGTAGAGGTGTATGGTATGTAGGAGGACTACTGGGCCTTGATAGCAGGCTGTGAAGCCTATGCCTTGAGTCGGACACATTAAAAAAAAAAAGTTATAATTAAATGATTGAAGATTTTATTGAACTCTATTTTCTTCCCCTCCCGTCCCAGAGCCATGTTTGAAGGTAAAGCTTCTCTCGTATTTACTGACTCCTTTTCCTGTTTTTGTGCATTTAAAGCTGATGTGAATGCTTGTAGCTATTACAGGAATCATGGGCAACATACTGGTGTAATTGTATCCATATTTTCTGTATGATTTGAAGACTGGATGAAACATATGCCAGGCTTACACTAGGTAGGTAAGCTTATGGCGCTTTCAGGATGTACTTATATTTTGTGATGTTGGAGGGATGCCTTCATGTGGTAACACTGATATTACCGCGAAGTGGATCTACCAGGTTATAGAATTATACGCCCCACAGTCCCCTCCCTGACCCCCAAAAAGAGGATGGCGGACGGCAAGAGGTCAACTTTGGCTGGCTGATACCATAGTAGTTCTTTATCTATCTATCTATCTATTGCCAGACGCCTCAATCCCGTTCGGGGTGGCCACTAACAAATCGCCTCCACGTCGCTCTGTCCCCCGCCATTTCACTGCCCTGCTCCCAACTCACACCCCCCTCTCTCATATACCTCTCCACCCCATCCCTCCATCTCATCCTCGGCCTCCCCCTCCACTTCACTCACATATACTCTTTTCGTCAGTTTTTCACCCCCCAATCTCTCCACATGGCCAAACCACCTCAGTGTATTCCTCCTAACGCTTCCTATCACATCCACATCCACACCACAACGCTCCTTTATATCCTCATTTGTCAGTCTGTCTCTCCATGTGACTCCGCAGGCTCCTCTTAAATAACTCATTTCCACTGCTCTCACTCTTGACTGTGTCCTTCCAGCAACGTCCAAGCTTCACTTCCATACGTTAGAGTTGGTATCACAATACTGTCATGTAGTAACTTTTTCACTTCCATGCACACTTCCCTGCTTCTTATCACTGCTTTCAAGGAACCAGCAACCTTTCTTCCCTGCTGCACCCTTTCAAGCACTTCACCCTCCAAACCTCCATCCTTACTCATCACACTACCCAAGTACTTAATCGTACTCACATTTTCCAATTCCTCACCATCCAATCTCGCTGTACATTCGCTGACTTCACCTCTCTCAAAGACCATCACTTTACTCTTCCCTACATTCACTTTTAGATTCCGTTTCTTACACACTCTTCCAAACTCATCCACCAAGCCTTGCAGCTCTCCTTCGTCTTCACTCAACAACATAGTATCATCTGCAAACAACAGTACAGGGAGTTTCCAAACACTACCCTCTCTCACCAGGGCCACTCCAACATCCACTACCCTACCTTGTACCTCTTTTATTACCCCATCCATGTACAGATTGAACAACCATGGACACATGACACATCCCTGTTTCAACCCAACCTTCAAAGAGAAAAATTCACTTAGTTCACCATCCACACGCACTGCAGCCTTAGCACCAACGTACATACTCTTCACAGCATTCAACAACTTCCCATCTACTCCATATATTCTTAACACTTTCCACAATCCTTGTCTATCCACCCTGTCATATGCTTTCTCCAAATCCATGAAAGCCACGTACAACTTCTTTCTCTTCTCTAGAAACTTTTCCACTAAAGATCTAAGAATGAATATCTGATCTACACAACCTCTTCCCTTCCTAAAGCCTCCCTGTTCTTCTCCAACTAATTTCTCTGTTCTTTCTCTAACTCTGTCAATAAGTATCCTACCATACACTTTTCCTATTATACTAAGAAGACAGATGCCCCCTATGATTACCACACACTTCTTTTTCCCCTTTTCCTTTGTACAAGGGAATAATTATACCTGACTTCCAATCTTCCGGGACTCTACTTTCCTCCCAGGCCAGTCTTCACATCTTCCACATCCATTCTACTACTATCTCTACCCCATGCTTCATAATTTCACCACACACTTCATCAATTCCTGGCGCTTTCCCCATTTTGACTTTCTTCATTGCTTCCACAATTGCCATCCTACTGATTTCTTCCTCTCTTCTCACATCCTTCTTTCTCCCAGCCATTCCCCAGCCAATTATATTCCCTTTATTTTTATTCTCTATGTTAAACAATTCCTTAAAGTGTTCTCTCCATCTGCTCACTTTTTCTCCCTTCTTCACTAGTAATCTGCCATTTTTATCGTTCACTCCCTGACTAACTTCTTTAACTCTCTTTACCTCTTTCAAGAACATTTTCTTACATTCCCTCCACTTTACATTCAAATTCCTTTCAAATCCCTCATCCACTCTTTTCTTACTTTCTCTTACTGATCTTTTCACCTCTCTCTTCCTCTCTACATATAACTCTTTCTTCCATCTCTCAGCTTCTTCCATACCCCTATTTCTCATCCACTCACGATATGCTTTCTTCTTTTGTGCCACAGCCTGTCTCATCTCTTCATTCCACCATGCTGTTCCTTGAACCCCCTTTCATAAGAACGTAAGAAGAGAGGATAACTGCAGTAAGCCGGTTAGCCCATGCTAGTCAGCTCCTAGAAGAGTAACTAAACTACTAGAATGAGATAAGGATAGCAAAGACGAAGGCTCTCCCCCTCCCTCCAAACCCTCCAACCGAAGCCGGCAGGAAAAAGTCAGAAAGAACACCACGCCGTATAGAAAAACTGGCGTGGACATTTTACAGGAAAGTGTGAAAGGAGAATAGAGACTATCATAGTGTAACCTGAAAAGGAAAATTATGAATTAGTATTGGTTATAAGATTTCCTTTTTTCTTTATCCACCCCTTATTTGTCATATGCTTATCTAGCCTATGCCTGAAACTTCTCTTCACCCCACACACCACCTCACATGCTGCACAGATTTCTGTGAATATCTTGCACACACCTTCCACGTCCCTCATCTGCTACAATCCATATTTACCCAATCGCTCCTCTACTTCTCTATTATATTCTGCCTTTTTCCATCCTCTTGTAACCTTTCCACCCTCCTTGTATGAACCACTTCCTCCTGCCCTTCCCTTCTTCAATTCCTCCATTTCATTTGGACCTTGATTCTCGAAGTAGAAGCTATTCAAGCTTTGATGGTTGTCAGCTCCAATTATTCTTTTGCAAGTACAAATGATGATGCTGAGCAATTCATTTCAGTGTTTCCAGATTCAGACATAGCAAAAAAACAACAAACAAGAAGAGACAAAGGTGGAATACTGCATTCAGTGTGGTATTGCACCACACCTAAGGAACTGTGATAAATCTGGTGTCCACAGATTTCCTCACTCCACATCTTTCACGAATCACATTACTTCGTATCCTATCCACTCTCTGTACCCCACATACGTTCCTCAGCAGTCCCATCTCCACTGCTCTCACTCTTGACTTTTCATTTCCATGCCACACCATAGTCTCACACACACCTTCATGTAAGCCTCGTGCAGCTGCAACACTCAAGCCTCTGTTTCTTATCAATGCCTTCATTGCACCAGCTACTTTCCTTCCTTGTGTCACTCTACTTTCAACTTCTTTTGCACATTTTCCTCTCTTTTCTATCACTGTTCCCAGGTATTTGAACTCTCTCACCAATTCCAGTCTCTCTCCATTCACTGTAACATCACACTGGGAGTCACCTTCTCTCTCATTAACCATCACTTTACTTTTTTCTACATTTACTCTCAAGGCACGACGCTCACAGACATCAGCAAAACTCTGCACTAGCCTACGAAGTTCTTGTCCAGTACTTGCAATCAGTAATGCATCATCAGCATACAACAAACTGGAGATATTCCATCCATCACCATTCATTACCAACGCCATCCCTCTCTCCATTACTCGTGTTTTTACCTCACTCATCACCCCATCCACATATATATTAAACAACCATGGGGACATCACACAACCTTGTCGCACGCCCACACCGATCGTGAACCATTCACTCAGATGCCCATTTACCCTTACACATGCTTCACTACCATCATAAAAATAATAATAATAGTAATAATAATAATAATAATAATAATAATAATAATGATGATGATGATGATGATGATTTTTTGACAGATAGACGTACGGAAATGCAGGAAATCCACAGCAAGCCATGAGGAAAGCCAGAGGAAAGCCAGCCAGCCAGCCAGCCAGTCAGCAAGCCAGTCAGCAAGCCAGTCAGCAAGCCAGTCAGCCATCACTCACCTGCGATAAAAGCTAAGTTATGTTTCGCCTGTTAGATTAGATAGATAGACAGATAGACAGATGGATGGATAGATGAATGGATAGATTGATAGGTTGATGGATAAATAGATAGATGGATGGAGGGATGGGTGAATAGATAGATGGATGAATGGATGGATGATAGATTGATAGATGGATGGATGGATGATAGATTGATAGATGGATGAATGGATGGATGGATGATAGATTGATAGATGGATGGATGGATGGATGGATGATAGATTGATAGATGGATGGATGGATGGATAGATGGATGACAGATTGATAGATAGATGGATACATAGATAGATGGATGAAGGGATGGAGGGATAAGTGGATAGATAAATGGACAGATAGATAGATAGACAGATAGATGGATGGATGGGTGGATAGAATGATAGATAGATAGATAGGCAACTTACACTGCCACACGTCACTCTAACACACACACACACACACACACACACACACACACACACACACACACACACATTCAAAGTCCCCTTTCATACACTCGTATACATAAATTCCCTCTCTCTCTCTCTCTCTCTCTCACACACACACACACACACACACACACACACACACACACACACCGGCGATGCTTACCTAATGGATGTGAGATTAACAAGGAGAGTGATGTGGGTGAGGTGGAGGAGGGGAGAGGGAGGGGGAGACCGAGGATGAGACGGAGGGGTGGAGTAGAAAGGCATATGAGAGAGTGGGGTGTAAGTTGGGGGGAGGGCAGTGAAATGGCCGTGGTCAGGGCGACATGGAGGTGATTTTTTTGTGGCCACCCCTTACGGGATGAAGGCGTGTGGCAAGAGAGAGAGAGAGAGAGAGAGAGAGAGAGAGAGAGAGAGAGACGCCAAAAAGACCTGTGTGTATCAGAGTTCATAATCAAAATATCATCCACGTCTATCTATCTATTTATCTAATTGTAAGCTTACCTAAATCTACCAGACCAAAGCTAATCTACCTTTACTGACTACCCTGCCCTGCCCTGCCCTGCCCTGCCCCACCCTACCCTGTCTTACCGTACCCTGCCCTACCCTACCCTGCCGTACACTACCCTACCCTACCCTACCTATCTTGTCCCTAGAGAAGCTCAGGCAGTGAAGACAAGTGAGAGAGAGAGAGAGAGAGAGAGAGAGAGAGAGAGAGAAAGACAGACAGACAGACAGAGACAGACAGACAGACAGACAGACAGAGAGGCAGACAGAAAGAGACAGAGAGACAAAGACAGAGACAGACAAAGAGAGAGAGAGAGAGGCAGAGAGAGAGAGAGACTGAGAGACAGACAGGCAGAGACAGGCAGACAGACAGGCAGACAGACAGACAGACAGACAAAGTGGCTGGGGACGAGAGGCCAGAAGAGACGGGCTGGGGACGCGCCTAACGTATCATATTGTCTCGTCTGGCGCGTCCCCAGCCCGTCTCCTTGACTCTCGTCCCCAGCCACTCCCTCCACCCCCCCCCTCCTCTCCCTTAGTCATTTTCTCTTCTTCCTTACTTCCTGCTTCCTTCCTTCATTCCTTCATTCCTTTCTTCATTCCTTCCTTCATTCCTTCCTTCATTCCTTCCTTCCCTCCTTCCTTCCTTCCTTCCCTCCTTCCTTCCTTCCTTCCTTCCTTCCCTCCATCCTTCCTTCCTTCCTTCCTTCCCTCCTTCCTTCCTTCATTTCATTCTTCCTTCCTTCCTTCCCTCCATCCTTCCTTCCTTCCTTCCCTCCTTCCTTCATTCAATCCATTCTTCCTTCCTTCCTTCCTTCCCTCCATCCTTCCTTCCTTCCCTCCTTCCTTCCTTCCTTCCTTCCCTCCTTCCATCCTTCCTTCCTTCATTCCTTCCTTTCTTCCTTCTTTCCTTCCATCGATCCTTCCTTCCTTCCTTCCTTCCTTTCTTCCTTCCCTCCTTCCTCCCTTCCTTCCTTCCTTCCTTCCCTCCTGCCTTCCTTCCTTCCATCCTTCCTTCCTTCCTTCCTTCCTTCCTTTCATCCATTCTGTCTGTCTGTCTGTTGTCTATTAGGTATCTCCATATATACATACTAATGGCCTACCTACCGTCCTGCCTACATATCTACTAACTTACTTACCTACCTACCTTCGTATCTACTTACCTACCAGCCTACCTACCTATTTATCTACTTACCTACCTTCCTACCTACTTACCTACCTACTGACCAATCTACCTATTTACTCTTGCCTACCTACCGACCTGCCTACCTACCTACCAACCTACTTACCTACCTACCAACCTACTTACCTACCCACCTATTTCTCTGTCTACCTACCTACCAATCTACCTACCTACCTACCTATCTAAATACCTACCTACTTTGCCTACCTCCTTATCTACCTACTTACCTACCTACTTACGTTTATTCTTGCCTACCTACTTGCCCACGTTCTTCAGTTAGCTGTAACTGCCCAGCCTCAGTACTGATGCACACACACACACACACACACACACACACACACACACACACACACACACACAGTCAAAGGCCTTCCTCTCTCTGTCTGTCTGTCTCTGTCTGTCGTCTCTCTCTCTCTCTCTCTCTCTCTCTCTCTCTCTCTCTCCCTGGATGGATGATAATTCAAAAACGTACACACACACACACACACACACACACACACACACACAGTAAACGGCCTTCCTCTCTCTCTCTCTCTCTCTCTCTCTCTCTCTCTCTCTCTCTCTCTCTCTCTCTCTCAAGTGCCTAATTGTATGAAAATGTAGAGCTATAAGATAACGTGTATAAACCTACATACGTACATACATACATACACACGCACACACTACATACACACACGCACACACTTCATACACACGCACACACTTCATATACACCCACACACTTCATACACATGCACACACTACATACACACTCGCAAATACTTCATATACACACACACACACACACACACACACACACACACACACACACACACCTACATACATATATCACAAATGTGCACACACTACATACGTATATACATACACACGCACACACACATCCCGAAGCATACACGTACAGTACATACACACGCATAGACACCAACACATATACGTCAAACACTCACATACACACCTACATATGTACGTCACATACACACACGCACACACGTCATACTGATAAGACTGTTTATACTTACACACCTACACATGTACGTGAAATATACTCACATGGCTACACACACGCACACGTCACACTGATAAAATTGCACACACACACACACACACACACACACACACACACACACACACACACACACACACACACACACACACACAAGTATTCTAAGGTAGGACTTGATGGTGGGGAAAGGAGTGTGTGTGTGTGTGTGTGTGTGTGTGTGTGTGTGTGTGTGTGTGTGTAACACACTCTAACCTAGCCACACTCTAACCAAGGCAAGACTATGAATATTGTCCACTATACTCTTTTTACTCTAACTTGGCCTAAAACTCCCCTATTTCCGTCCTGAATGCTGAGTTGTAACAGTAGATGAACACTGGAAGATGATGCTGGTCACGAAGAAGTGCTGAGGCAAGGTTGTAGAGCCATAGCATTGTACTTTCTGCCACTGAACTACGTGAAATCAGCTGCAAAAGAACGAAAATCTGGGCCAAGTGAATGTGAAAAGAATATATCTCCCGCAGTTTATATATAATGTTTTTGTACGAACATTTATATCAACAGTTACCTTTTTTTCCTTCATAATATGTAAGAACGACGTCGAACCAAGTTTTTGAAAAGATCCAGGAATGTAAGAGTTCTCTGTGGTAAGAATTTAAGGAGAAAAGTGTCGTGGGTGTTGGCGGAGCATTGCGGTGAGATGTGCAGGCACACGCATGACTGTACACACACACACACACACACACACACACACACACACACACACACAATACTCTCTAATGGAACTTGCTGGTGGGAAAATGTGTGTATGTAACTGGTGGTGTGAGAGGTTGCCATGGTAACACACAGGCACCTCCCACTAGTCAACCAAAGACTTCATTAGCGATATATTTTTGGACAAGGCTGATTAACATCCTTTTGTACGTTTTTTATGCAGATTATGGTAAAGCTTGAAGTATTTATACAGCACAGTAGGAGAGCAAGGTGTAATAAGCAAAATAAATCGCCAAGGGACAGGTGCAAGGGAGTTGTAGAATGAGTTTATAGCTGTAATTTTTATCAGAGCGTTCCATTAAGCTGTATGTATAGCTTATCAGACTTAACATGGCTGAGATCTTCATTTTGATGCTTATTTCCCAAAGCTGATTACAGGCTGAAGAAGACAATACCACAGCTCTTCATCCTTCGCACAGCAACTTTTTCGTGACTGGCATCATATTGTATCGTCAGGCTCTTGTTACAGCTCAGCATTCAAGATGGAGAGATGGCAATTTTAGGCCAAGTTAAAGTGAAATTCTGTATCCATTCCATAACACCTTTTCG
>NW_027643624.1:57500-75000 GCF_032717465.1 Coenobita brevimanus
CCTGAGGGGGGGGGGCGAGGGGGGCTGTTTGAAACTGCCCCCCGGGCCCCCAATTGAGGGGGGCCCCAAAAAACCTTAAAAATTTATAAGTTTTTTTAATTAATATTTAAAAATATATATGTTTATCATCCCGACAATCCCGGCTGAGATATTAGACAAGTTTTGAGAATAAGGGGGGTTAGGTTCTTTGCGGGGCCCCCCTCCTGGAGGGGGGCCCCACAATGAACCTAACCCCCCGGGCCCCTAAATCTCTAGGTACGCCCCTGGGTTTCACAATCATTACATAGAAAGTTGCTTACTCTTAACACGGACTCGGCACACAACCATGGTTGGGAGCTGTAAATGAAAAAAATTACCGGCAGAATTACGTGAAAACTTTTTCACGTGCAAGATCAGCTCCACATGTGGAACTGACTCAACATGGACGTTGTTAACATTACAGTAGAGAAGTTTAAGGGATTCATCGGCAGGATCTTACACTAGAATAAATGTGAATTGGATATGCATTCCCAGGCAAACAAGAAGTATCTCCACGGTATGGGCTGCATAGTTATTTAGATCCTAACTTTTCCTTGTAACTCCTCTCTCTCTCTCTCTCTCTCTATCTATCTATCTATCTATCTATCTGTGTGTGTGTGTGTGTGTGTGTGTGTGTGTGTGTGTGTGTGTGTAAAAGAGGTTTTTACTATCGCAACATTTAATCACAGCAGATTTATTCTGTGTGTGTGTGTGTGTGTGTGTTTGTGTGTGTGTGTGTGTGTGTGTGTGTGTGTGTGTGTGTGTGTGTGTGTAATTACTACACGTAATTAGAGAGGTGCTTGAAGTACAGAAACCCCAAGCTGGCTGTGAGCAAGAGTATGGAGGGTACCGGGTGGAGTCATGGGGCGGAGAGAAAAGTGGGGGGGTTGGGTGGGAGTGTGGGACCATGAGGAAGGGAGGGGGAGGGGATACCTCTCAATCGAGCAGTGTTACAAACACGGAAAAGGAAACCAACTTATTCCGACGTCCGTACGTATGTGCTGAGTCAGTGGCCACACCTCCAGTACATGCAACTCTGTTTGCACAGCACCACATGGACAGAACCGCTCTGCTACCGGGAGACGTCCCCGTCCACGCCGATTCCAACGGCCCGTCTCAATAGCCAGATTGTGACTGATTACCCGCAGCCGACTAAATGCCATTCTGTGTACCTCACTAGTTTTACCACGACATTTATAAATCTCGTGAACTGTTAAGGTAGGGTTCAACACATTATAAATTAGGCTTCTAGAAGATGTAGAGTTAGAAATTGATTGCTTTAAAGATTCAATGTCGACTTTAACATCATCAACAGAATTATTAATTAAACTCTTAATGTGTTTACTTGTTGGTGTGTTAGCCTCCATGGTCAGCCTGACACACACACACACACACACACACACACACACACACACACACACACACACACACACACACACACACACACACACACACACACACACACATGAACACGTTCGAAAACACAGACATAAAGACAAAGACAACGTAACATAGAACCACACCAGCATCCTACCACACCTCCAGACACACAGCCACAGGTCTGCATAGCCTCGCCTCCAAGGATACACGCCATCCCTCCACACAAACACCCACTCCTCTACATATGTAACCTCAACACGCAGCTGTACCTCCACCTACGTAACCCCAACCTCACATTAACAAAAGTTGTTCCACATCAACACACGTAGCCCCACATTCACTCATTCATACACGATAACATCTTCACAAACGTCGATTCATCAACACATACATATCCATAACCCGACACACAAAGTTCTATTTCTATATACATAGCCACATCTTTAAATACATCTAGTTATCCCTGAACGCATACACACACACACACACACACACACATACACACACTTTACGTGTACACAGAACAGGCGAAACTTGGAATGTGACACCCGTAGACTTTCAGAGAGCATAATTTCTTATAAAGCGATTTCATGGGCGACCGAAAGTTAGGTTAGGTCACTTTGGGCAGGGTTTGGTCTGATTAGGTAATTTTTGGTTGGGTTGGCTTCAGTTCGACTAGATATAGACGGATTAGGTTAGATTGCTTTAGAATACGTCGGTTTTGATTTGGTTTTGGGTTGGGTTTTATTTGGTTGGGTTAGGCTGGGTTAGGTTCGATTGGATTAGGTCATTTTAAGCTTGACTGGGTTGGGTTAGGTCGGGTATGGTATGGTTAAGCGAGACTGGGTAGGATTAGGTAGGGTTAGATGCGGTTAGGCTGCGTCAGAATTGGTTAGGTTAGGTATGGGAAGGTTATGTGAGATTGTGAGGTTAAATACAATTAGACTACTTTAGGTGAGGTTAAGTTAGATTAGGTTAGGTTGATTTGGGTTGGATTAGGTCATTCGAGGTTAGGCAGTGTTCAGTTTGAGCAAATATGGATAGGTTAGTTGAGACTGGGCTCGGTCTTTTGTTGGTCGGTCCTTCCAATGTCAAACATCATAGGAGGTGAACGTGATTTTGTGTGTGTGTGTGTGTGTGTGTGTGTGTGTGTGTGTGTGTGTGTGTGTGTGTGTGTGTGTGTGTGTGTGTGTGTGTGTGTGCTCGCTTCGTGTTTCGTCTATTTTATATATTTTGTGTGTGCCTTGTGTAACTAAAACTTCGTTTTTACGTTTGGGTTCTCATGTGACTGAGGGTGGACTGCTTAAGAATACCGCCCTTTATAGTTACGATTCCCTCCTCCTTAGTATAGCATATGTTTTTAGTTTATTTAGCTTTCTCTGGACGATTGTACAAGAGCTTCGTGGAAAATACTAGAACTAGAAAGATGGCAGTAGATACCGCCTTGTGTACCAGATATCCTGCCCAAGTTTCATTAGCAGATGTCTTGCCCAAGTTGAATAAAGTCGTCTGAAGTAAGAATAAGCTTGAAGATACATTGCTGTACTGAAAGTCGTTAGATATGCCTTGTTTGATGTCTTTTCGTATGTGGCTGCGAGATAACAGACTCAGGTTCAGTCTTTTATGGCAAGCGTTAATAGATATCTCAGTGCTTTGCTTAATGTGGAGGTTAATATGTCAATGGAATGCTTCTGAAGCTTTCCGCCTCCTCTCAAGTAAGGATGTGTACTATTATACTCGTCCAATTGGTAACATCACTGGTATGTGTTTACAGCTCCCCACCTCTCAGGCATGGGTGTTTACTCGTGTGTTTTACATAGGAGTCTATTATACTAGTCGTATTGGTAATCTGTCAATGGTATGTTTTTAAAGCCTCCTACCTCCCTCTCGTGCAAGGTGTTTATTATCTATTACACTCCTCCTATTGGTGATGTGTCAATAGCACGTTTATATTTCCCGACCTCCCTCGTGCAAGGCTTTTTACTGCTTATTACACACACCATATTGGGAGTTGTACACGTCCTGTCTGATTATATAATGACAACTCTCTCAAATCATTCATGGTCTTCTCATAACCCTCTTCAGCCTCTGAACCACGTAGTCAAGTCTGCGTTTACTTTAGCACTCCTCACAGTCCTCATCAGCCTCCGAACCACCTATCCAAGCCTTACTGTTCTCTTGCCCTGTGCTCTTCTTGTCGTTCTTCGTTTTTCTCACTCTTTTTCTGGCCTCATTCAGCCTTTCTGCGTTTTTCCTTTTATTCTCAGCTCTCTTCATATTCTCTGTTCTCTTTGCTTTTACTCTCTGCTCTTTTTCTTATCCCTCCTCTTTTTCTCTCGTTTTCCTGCCACGGTCCGCCAGTTACAATATTTCATGGTATATTATGCAGATACGAGGCTGTAAGTAATGACCAAGCAAGATGATATATTGTAGCCGTGGCGAATCAGGCAGACATGTATGGTGAAAGGTCAGACAAAGACTAACATATTCCTTTTCGTTTTCGTTTTTAAAGGCTCCAACATGCTTGCATGTGTCGGCCTTGGTCACCTAATAGCGGCTCTCCACGCTGCACGATCTATTGCAGCCTCCCTGTTCAGTCCCTTAACCCTAAGGTCACACTTAATGACCTCGTCCCTTGTTTTTCTCGGTCTACCCCTCATAACCCCACCCCCAATATTAACACTCCTCACCCTCCCCACCCAATTATCATCCCCCATCCTCTCCACATGTCCAAACCACCTCAATCTACCTCTCCTCATCTCAACACCAATACACTCCAGTCCCATCCTACCTCTCAACTCTTCCATCGTAAACCCAGCCCCACCAGGCCTTGGATGCAGGGACGCACTGCACATCCACCTAATCATTGTCATTTCTGTACGTCTGAGTCGGTGAATATCTTCCTCCTTCACTGCCCAGGTCTCACTGCCATACAGCATTACAGTCCTAACACATGCTGCATACAAAGACCTCTTAGCACGTAGGGAGAGCCCTCTCAATGTCAGGAGAGGCAAGAGCTCCCTGAACTTCTTCCAACCACTTCTCACCTTAGCCACAGAGCTAGCTCCAGCCTCACCTCCAGCACACAACATGTCTCCCAAATAACAAAATTCTTCCACACACTCAAGAGATTCACCAGCAAGTTCAATCCTTTCACGTCTGACGATCTCCACCTGCTCACCCCGACACGCCGTACACATAAAATCAGCATTATCTCGCAGTCTACCTCTGATACCACTACATCTCTTATGCACCCATTTATCACACACACCGCACAAGATGGAATTACTTCCCACGCCCTTGTGGCAAACTGCACATGGCCACTCTCCCTCGTCTTTGACAGTACCGCCAGAAACCCTAGATATCATCACTTTTGTTTTATCTGCATTTACCCTTAAACCCTTTTGCCCCATACCATCTCTCCACCTCCTAAACCTTTCCTCCGCCTCCCTTTCATTCTCTGCAATCAACACCAAATCATCAGCATACAACAACTCCCACGGGAGTCCGTTTCTAAAGTCACGTGAAAGGGCTTCAAGTACCATGATAAACAACATGGGACTCAAGACTGACCCCTGATGCACACCAACATTCACGGAAAACTCATCACTCAAATCTCCATTCACTCTCACCTGGGTGTGAGCACCCACATACATGGCCATAACCACCCTAACCAGCCACTCCTCCAAGCCAAGCTTTCTCATTGCCCACTTCACCACCTCTCTAGGGACTCTGTCAAAGGCCTTTTCCAAATCAACAAAAACAAAATAAAGATCCCTTCTCCTACCAATATTTTTTTCCTGAAGCTGTTGAACAATGAATATGGCATCAGTGGTCCCCCTACCTGGCATAAACCCAAACTGCATCTCATCAATATTCACTCTTTCTCTAATCATACCTTCTAAACCTCTCTCCATTACCTTCATTATCTGATCTAAAAGCTTTATACCTCTATAATTTCCTCTTTCCAGGGCATCACCCTTCCCTTTATACACATTTACAATTACACTCTTCAGCCAATCATCTGGGACACCACACTCATAAATAATCCTATTTATCAGGTCAGTGATGGAGAGGGGAGGAAGAAGAGAATGATGGGTGTGGAGTAAGGAAGAACTGGGGATGAAAGGTGAGATATACCAGTCTTCTATACCAAAGTGCCATATAACAGGCACCACCACAGCAACGTGCGATATAACAACGGCCGTTATAGCAAGTTTATTTTAGTGTATTTACAAACGTGAGTCGTAGCCATTACACCCCCTGAGGTGCCGTGCTGGTATTGCCCATGTTATTGCTGCCTGACTTTTGTTGCTGCTGTTTTATTGGAATGGCTTGCTGTTTTGTGTGTGTGTGTGTGTGTGTGTGTGTGTGTGTGTGTTGAAATTTTAAGACAGAGCATAATATTTTCAGCATTCCTTTCATTTGCCATAAAGCGGCCCTCTCCCTTCCTCGTATTTTTGTAGGCCATTCAATACTACCCGACTTTTTTTCTTTTTATAACGGGAAAGATTTTTTTTTTTTTCAGCGTCTCCTCCCATTATTTTCTTTTCATTTTTGAGTTGGGAAGGAAGTAGATGTTTTTCACTGTTTCCTTTTCGTTGCCATGGAAACATCCCCTCCTCTGTCGCTGTTATTTTTGAAGCAGGGAGGAGAGAGTTTTTTGTCTTTTAATTACCATCCAAGCATCCACCCTGCCCCTTTCTTTTCTTTTCCTATTTTTTTAATGGAAAGAAGCAATTTTTTTCCCTTCGTGTTTTTCGAGTGGTGGCGACCATCATCCACTCACTTGATGTAGTGCTGCCTACTTCTTCCTTAGCCTTTATCATTCTTTTTCTGTGCCTGTCCTCCTCTCTTCCTATTTCTCCCATCTTTCCTGTCACTTCTTATTGTTTTTCTTTCCTTTACAGGTGGCTTTACATTGAGTGACAAGCCAAATGGCTTCCTGTAAGCCAAGAAACCATTTACTACGCTGGGTGGTAACCATATAACCAAACCACACGTGCTCCCTACGTGTCAACAAGTGGATTGGTGGAGGGTTAGTGCCCCTCCCTGTAAAACAAATAACTCGAAATCAAATGGCCACCCTTTACGGGATTGTGGCGTCTGGCAATAGATAGATAGATAGATAGTTTTTCGAGTGTCCATGATAACCCCACATCATTACCATCAGCTCAAACCCCATTCACCCCCAATCCTTGAACCAATTTTGGCAGTTTTGATTAAGACATTTTTTTATGGGGGGTGGAGTTAGCTAGTGAAGGTTAGCTAGGAGAGATAAAAGAAGATGTGTGGATGAAAAGGTTGCAGAGACTGAAATCTTAATAAACAAAAATGATGGACAGAGTCAAAGAATAGCATATGAATCGATTAGAGAACTGAGTGGTAATGCAGGTAAACGCAAGGAAATACCAGTTAGAGACAGGGAAGGAAATTTATTGACCAAAGATGGAGATATTAAAAATAGATGGAAAGAGTATTTTGAGACAGTTCTTAATAGACCAATACCACCAGAAGAGGATATACCGTCTGCTCAGGAAGATTTAAATATAGAAACAGGCGAGTTGAGGCTTGCAGAAGTGGAGAAAGCAGTAAAACAGTTAAAGAATAATAAGGCACCAGGGGAGGATGGTTTATTTCCGGAAATGTTTAAAGTGGAGGGGGATAGATTAATAATGATCTTGACCAAGCTATTCAGTAAGATATGGGTGACGGGGTTACTACCATCAGTTTGGAAGAATGGTGTAATTGTTAAAGTTCCGAAGAAGGGAGACCTGAGTGAATGTGGTAATTGGAGGGGAATCTCTTTGTCACCGATAGCTTTGAAAGTTTTCAGTAGAGTGTTGTTAAATAGGTTGGAGCCGGTGGTTGAGGGTATTCTGAGGGATGAACAGGCTGGTTTTAGAAAGGGACGTGGTTGCAATGATCAGATCTTTATAGTTAGGCATTTGATGCAGCAAGTTAATGAAATGAGAGTACCGTTAAGTCTTTGTTTTGTTGATTTTGAAAAGGCTTTTGATAGTGTTTCGAGAGAGACTATGGGGAAGATCATGAGACATTATGGAATACCAGAGGAGTTTGTGAGGGTCATTATGAACATGCATGAGGACACATTTTCTAGTGATGGTTGATGGTTGTCTGAGTGATTCGTTTGAAGTCAAGTCCGGAGTAATTCAAGGTGGTGTTCTGTCGCCTTTACTATTTATATTGGTCATTGATTACATTATGAAACGCGTTGGAACAGAAACCGGTGCAGGTATACTTTGGGGAGAGAACAGGAAACTTTTGGATTTAGATTATGCAGATGATATAGTTTTGATTTGTGATGGGCCAGAAGAGATGCAAAGAGTGTTGGACTGTTTGGTGAGTGAAGGTCGCAAGGTGGGTTTGGTTATTAATTGTGGAAAAACTGAAATAATCAATATGAATATGGAAAATGCGCAGGAATGTGTAATTGGAGGTATGGTTGTAAAGCAAGTTGATAGGTTTAAATATTTAGGTACTTATTTAGCCAAGGATGGTTCTTTGAACTTTGAATTCGAGGAAAGGTTAAAGCAGGCTAATCAGGCAATGGGAATGCTTAAAAATATTTGGAATAATAACAATTTTTCTGTGCATACAAAAATCAAACTTTATAAGGTACTGGTTAGGAGTATGCTAATTTATGGACACGAGTCTTGGTACAGCACAGTGACTATGGAAAATAAATTCTTGGTGTTTGAAAACAAAGCACTTAGAAGAATATTAGGAGTTAAGTGGTGGGAAAGGATACCAAATAGTAGAATTAGAGAAATAACGGGAGTGCAGCCGGTCGATGAATATGTTAGGTTCTCACGATGGAAGTGACTAGGACATGTGTATAGGAGACAGGGAATAGTACGAGGTACACCAGGGTGGGTGGCACTTGGTAGGAGAGGTAGAGGAAGGCCAAAAGAGACGTGGGTGAGGACAATGAGACGGGAAGCTGGAGATGAGTGTTGGGGAGATCTTGAGGAGTTAGCACAAGATAGGATGTGGTGGTGTGAGTTCATCGAGGCCCTATGCATCCCCGAGGGTGCCACAGGAAATGACTGACTGATACTTTTTTGCTTACATTTTGTTGTGATGTGTTTGGAGAGAGAGAGAGCAACATAGGGAAGAAAGGGTTAAGGAGTGGCAAGTATGGACAGGTGGATCTTGTGACCTGTGATTCCCTTCAGCCCTCCATGACAATCCCCAGGGACGTGAGCGCAGTGTGAGCCTCAGAGAATGTTTGCCTTTGTTTCCTCTGTATTTTGCATCTTGACTCTTCACTTCACCTTCCAGCTGCTTTGTCTGCTTGTCCGACGGAATGCATTGCTTTTGGCTTGAGATGTATATTGTATGGCCATTCTAATGCTTTATTCTAAAATATAAACTTAGCAGACCTGCGTTCAATCGATCAAAAAAAAAAAATCTTGACACAGGTGAACAATGTTTTCACAATGAGCGATGCTCCTGTTCGTGTTGGTTTAAGCCAGTTTATTCTCTCTCTCTCTCTCTCTCTCTCTCTCTCTCTCTCTCTCTCTCTATGTACTGTATGTATATATATATATATATATATATATATATATATATATATATATATATATACTGTATGTATAAATGTCTGAATGCATGCAAGTACGCCCTCCGGAGCGACGGGGTAGGGGTTGTGCGTGTGTGTGTGTGTGTGTGTGTGTGTGTGTGTGTGTGTGACCCTATAGAAACCGTCCTCTCCCTACATACCAGTCTCCTCCCAACAGTGTTTTTCCCTCCTCCTTACCAATTTATTCTCCAAACGACTCATTACTATCCCCTGGATGGCTTCCTATGTCTTCATATCGTCATCGATTGCATGAGTAGAATACAGTAACGGAGCAGAAGCAGAAATAAATCGGTCAGGAAGAGGTGTTAGTAAGCTTCCTAACAGTAAAATACCCCCGCTAATACCAATACACCGGTCCCGTATGAGACAGAACTAGCGTGGTACCTTATAGATGAAATTAATACAGTATTATAGATGTAACTTTTCCTTTTCAGTCTTTCCTATGAAATTTCCATATCAGTTATTCCATGCCTATTGGTGGTTTTTCTCACTTTTTCCTGCCAGTTTTAACTGAAGGGTTTGGAGGCGGGGTGAACCTTCTTGCTTTACTATCTTTACCCTTCAGCATGTAGAGTTAGATCTCGTAGTCATAGTCTATTCTGTAACAAACAGCCTCGAAAGGACGATAAGGTCTGTTGCTGTTTGCTTTCCTTTGTACTCCTTTGTGTATTCAGTATGGACGGTGGGTCTTAGTGCCAAAGTGGAGACATGTGGAGATGTATGATATGAAGGAGAGAGAGAGAGAGAGAGAGAGAGAGAGAGAGAGAGAGAGGAGGGGAAGGAGGCAAACACAGTGCTAAAAGATAGAATGGCAAGACAAATAATGAGAGAGAGAGAGAGAGAGAGAGAGAGAGAGAGAGTCTTCTTTCTCGTCTTCCTCTCCAAATCTTTCTCGTCTTCCTCTCCAAAAAACGAGGCGATAAATGTGCAGAATCTCTCTCTCTCTCTCTCTCTCTCTCTCTCTCTCTCTCAGAGTTGTTGGTAGGAAGTTGTGCTGGAGATTAACATAAGAGAGGACAACTGCAGTAGGCCGGTTGGCCAATGCTAGGCAGCTCCTAGAAGAGTAACTGAACTACTAGAATGAGATAAGGACAGCAAAGAAGAAGGCTCTCCCCCGCCCTCCAAACCCTCCAGCCGAAGCCGGCAGGAAAAAGTCAGAAAGAACACCACGCAGTATAGAAAAACTGGCGTGGAGTGTTTATAGGAAAGTGTGAAAGGAGAATAGAGACTATCATAGTGTAACCTGAGAAGGAAAAAGAATGAATTAGTATTGGTTATAAGATTTTCTTTTTTCTATACCCACCCCTTATTTGTCATATGCTTATCTAGCCTGTGCTTGAAACTCTCAATGGAAGAGGCAGCAACTACTTTACTAGGTAGCTTATTCCATTCATCTACTACTCTATTGCAAAACCAGTCTCTACCCTGTTCTTAACTATAATGGAATTTTTCCAGTTTGAAACCATTACTTCTAGTTCTATCCTGTATGCCCACTTTAAGTTCTGTACCTTGCTAATATCTCCTTTACTTATTCCCTTCCTTCACTTAAACACCTCAATTAAGTCTCCCATTACTCTACATCTTCCTAGTCGGTGCAAATTTAGTCTTTTTATTGTGTCTTCACATGACAGGTTCCGAACATCATGTATCATTTTTGTCATTATTCTCTGTACGTTTTCAAGCGACTTTATATCCATTCAATAGTACGGACACCAAAATTGCACGGCGTAGTCTAAATGTGGCCTTTTTAATGCTAAAGTTGCAAAATTGCTCCTCGATATAAATCGTAGGAGCCTATTTGCTTTATTTCTAGCATTAATACACTTCTGCCTAGGTTGAGGTCTTACTAACCATAACTCCTAGATCTCTCTCGCATTCCGATTTACTAATTACTTTGTTATCTAAGTTGTATGTAATATCTCCCATGGTCTTGCCTACGTTCAGTACTGTACAGTTTTCAAAATCTGACAGTGAATTACCCACAAAATTTGTACAAGTGGCACCATTGGATTGTCAAGGCCAACGTCAGTCGTCATCGCCGCGCGAGGGCGGCACATACAAGGTTGACTCCACGCTGCTTGCCTGTCATCATCACGCGAGGCTGATGCAGTGACATAAGAACATACGAACATAAGAGAGGATAACTGCAGTAGTCCGGTTGGCCCATGCTAGGCAGCTCCTAGAAGAGTAACTGAACTACTAGAATGAGATAAGGATAGCAAAGAAGAAGGCTCTCCCCCGCCCTCCAAACTCTCCAGCTGAAGCCGGCAGGAAAGTCAGAAAGAACACCACGCCGTATAGAAAAACTGGCGTGGACATTTTACAGAAGTGTGAAAGGAGAATAAAGGCTCCACCTCTCTCTCTCTCTCTCTCTCTCTCTCTCTCTCTCTCTCTCTCTCTCTCTCTTCTTTGATTTACTGGTGGTACAGTTACGGCCATATTCTTAAAAATAATTCCTTCCCTAAACTTTTCCTTCCCTGCGAATGATTTTCCTTTCCCTTCAGTATGCGTAAAGATTTCCTTGGAAGGGAAGGAAAAATATTCAGGTTGGTAGCCCTGTTAAACTAAAATGACCCATCCTGTTGATATTTGGTATGATGGAGCGTTAAATTTATAAACTAATACATCAAAACACGTATATCTCGTGCTGGATAATGAAAGCACAACACATTTGAGACGTGGGAGGTGGCCACCACATCTACAGTATACTGTTGGTTTGTATTCAGCCATAAATGCCATTCTGGCCAACACCGCAGCGTGTTCACTCCTCAAGACAATATTTTCATAAATTATATTCAAGGAATATTATTACGCTTAATGTTATTAAAGTCGCACCAATTTAAAACAAATGTTTGGGTGGGGTCTGGCGCTGGGTGCAGCCATGCCATACTTCCTAAACGAGCGATGAGTAAATTCTGTTATATATGTAATAGGCATCACAGATAGGTACACACATACTAATACAATATAAACGTAAGTATTCTAGCATATCAAAGGAAGGTAAACTTGTAATGCATATGGCTCTTGTACATCAATAAAGAAACGTGGCATACATATTTTACAGTGGTGCTGAAAAAAATGTAGTTACTTTTACCGACTTTCACGGTAGTTCTAAGTTGAGTAAGTAATGTAACAATTACGTTTATAATATAATTTGAAGGAATCAGTAGAACATACGCTATTTTCTTAATAGAAATAAGTTAAAACACTCACGAGCGGCAACATCCAGGCCCATACTGGGAATCATAAATTATATGAGAGAGAATGCAATTTTTAAATTCATTATTTTGGTTATATTTATAACTTAAATTTGTTTGTCTTTACACACACACACACACACATACACAAAAACACACACACACACACACACAGAAGTGGGTGGTCATGTCAGTGGCACCATTGGATTGTCAAGGCCAACGTGAGTCGTCATCGCCGCGCGAGGGCAGCACATACAAGGATGACTCCACGCTGCTTGCCTGTCACCATCACGCGAGGCTGATGCAGTGGCATGGTGATTTTCAACACGTCGAGCCTCAGTGTCGCTCTTGCCTTAGTGGGGTGTACATCTCTGACGGTTAGGCCATGGCGCCAAGCCGTCTACACTCGCATGATCGCATCTGCCTTATCAACGGTTTCTTTACCCCCTCCCTCGCCCTCAGTCACCAAATGTCAGGCGGGGAGAGAGGATTATTGAGAGGAGCATGTGTAGTTAAAAGGAAAGACAGACTGACAAATGAGGAAGTGCAGGAGCGTTGTGGTGTTAATGTGAACGTGATAGAAAGCGTTAGGAGAAAATACACTGAGGTGGTTTGGCCATGTGGAGAGGATGGAGAGCGAGAGACAAGCGAGGAGAGTGTATGTGAGTGAGGTGGAGGGGGGGAGGAGAGGGAGGGGAGGCCTAAGATGAGATGGAAGGATGGGATGGAGGTATGTGAGAGGGGGGTGAGCCAGTGGCGTATCCAGGAAATTTGCCAGGGGGGGCAAACACTTGGAATATTTCCCCATAATGTCACCACAAATTTTCCTAGATTTGATGCTTTATGTCATCAGAAATAAATTGACATCATTACTGTCGCATTTGTTCCAATGTCTTAAAGAAAAACTATCTTTTCCCCACATATTCACGCTTTCTTGAAGTTACTTTAAGTTAATAGCTAATAATCCTTTCAGAGGACAAGTATGTAAAAACACTCAGTACATAATGTTACCAGAGGTCTACTATTTCATTAGAGAGAAAATGGAAACACCAGCAATAAATTAGAAGGCACTGGAGTTGCCCTAGCAGACATCTCCATGTCACTAGTATCCTTGGTCATCAGGGTACTCTCGTAGATGGTAGTATTATCGATACCTGCATGCTAACTTCCCTCCCTTCTACCTCAATTTTTTTTTTTCGGTACCACAAATTTCTTGAGCACTTTTAGTACTTAAAAAATGACTGTCAACGCTATACTCTTGGTGCATCATTTACCTGCTATCTTTATCTCTCTGTGCATATAAGGAATTACAGCTATTTTGCGTAATAACCTATGAAATTATAATGAATTATACCACACATCGGCACAGCAAGTACCATACGAGATGCAATGGCGTCCATACTATCTGTTTATGTTCGGAAATAAACCCTGTATTTTGATTGGCTGCTGGAAGAAAAATAGCGGAATGGATGGGCCAATGAAAACTCGAGATCTGGCGTGAGTGTCCCGAACACACACACTTTTCCACATTCGTATCGTTTTTTTCTGTTTTCCTTTGCGGTTCTCTCTCTCTCTCTCTCTCTCTCTCTCTCTCTCTCTCTCTCTCTCTCTCTCTCCACTTAGCACATATGCATAAATTCAAACCCGCTGCTGCAGCCACCCCCAGTCTGGTATTCTGTTTTGCACTACTGTTGTGGTGGTAGGCAGTAGAAATTCTGTTTTCCACTACTTATTCTTTTAGTTTGATTCTCACTGGCTCAGGCATCAGGGGTGGTTCATACGTCAAGACTGACCTAAGTAAAAATACATCTGCTGGGATTAAACTGTCTTAATCCTTGACTCAGGTGACCACGCCACCTGCCCCTCTCAGCAGGGAATGATTTTCACATCACCTGAACTGTACTGTGCTGCATTGAAAGGATTTTTCCATTAAGGAAAAAAAAAAAAAAAACGGCGTAGAGTTATTCATCTTGAAAATTCTCACCTAGAAAAGTGGGGGGGACAAAAGATACTCTGTCCCCCAGGCTCCAAAAAGTGGGGGAGGGGGGGGGGAAGCAAGTCCCCCTGTCCCCCACTCAAACGAGGCCCCTGGCACACCTTACCGTGTATAATGTACAGTGGTCTGAGGTGATCAAAATGGCTTCATGCAGTCTTCGAAATTTCTGCTTGTTTCATTGTGTGTAATAATTGTGCAGTTTTGTTAGCAACTGGCTACAGGGTGAGAGGATGTGGCTGCAGGGTGAGAGGATATGGCTGCAGGGTGAGAGGATATGGCTGCAGGGTAAGAGGATATGGCTGCAGGGTGAGAGGATATGGCTGCAGGGTGAGAGGATATGGCTGCAGGGTGAGAGGATATGGCTGCAGGGTAAGAGGATGTGGCTGCAGGGTGAGAGGATATGGCTGCAGGGTGAGAGGATGTGGCTGAGGGGACAGGAAGGCCATTTTTACACCTCATCAGGCTTCATGTGCAAAACATCATTACAGCTCTAATATTAACCACGTCATCTACGGTGTCAGGGGAAATTGTTAACTTATAAATGGTCATTTTTTACCAAGGGTTTTATTATATTTAGCTTTCAATTTCAAAGGAAATTATTGCTTCCACATAAAATTTTTGGAAATAGATAATATTGTTTAATATACAGGTGGTAAAATTAGGAAAACTGTATTGTCATACAAGAACTATGCCAAAAATCCCTTTCAGCATTTCCCCCAAATATTCCCAGGGGGGGCAACGTGCCCCCCTGCCCTCCCCAGTGGCTACGTGTATGAGGTGTGCTGTGGGGGAGGGCAGTGAAATGGCGGGGGACAGGGCGATAAGGAGGCGGTATGTTTGTTCTTTCGGGATGGAGTCGTCATGCTATAGACAGTTAGAAATATTGGTGTAGTGTTAATAACTGTTCTTTATTCTTCATTTTATATTGTATTAACCTCGTCATCCTTGTTCTTATTGTTTTTATAATGCTGAAAAGTATGGGGAAGACTGTAGGCCTATCATGTATTAAGCAGTGTAGCTCGGCCTTATTACACCCATTTCCTCTCCCCCTCCTCCTCCTCCTCCTCCTCCTCCTCTCCTTCTTTCCTCTCCTGTCCTCTCCTCCTCCTCCTCTTCCGTCTTTTTTCCTCCTTTTTCTCCTCCTCTTTCTCCTTTCCTTGTCTTCCTCTCCATTCCTCTTTCTCTTTATCATTTTCCACTGCTTCCTTTCCTTCGCGCTCTTCCCCCTCTTTCTCTTTTCCCCCTCATCCTCATCCTTCTTTTCATCATTTCCTTCTTCCTTTTCCTCCTCCTCCTCCTCCTCCTCCTCCTCTTGGGTATAAGGAAGAGTTTTCTTATTTGGGAGACATGTTATGTGCTGGAGGTGGGACTGGAGCTAGGTCTGTGGCCAGAGTGAGGAGTGGTTGGAAGAAGTTCAGGGAGCTGTTGCCTCCCCTGACATTGAGAGGGCTCTCCCTCCTTGCTAGGGGACCTTTGTATGCAGCATGTGTTAGCAGTGTAATGCTGTATGGTAGTGAGACCTGGGCAGTAAAGGAAGACGAGATCTGTAGGCTCACATATACAGAAATGACAGTGATTAAAAGGATGTGTAGTGTGTCCTTGGGTGTGAGGCCTGGGGGGCTGGTTTATGATTGAAGAGTTGAGAGGAAGGTTGGGACTGGAGTGTATTGGTGTTGTGGTGATGAGGGGTAGATTGAGATGGTTTGGGCATGTGGAGAGGATGGAGGATGACAGTTGGGTGCGGAAAGTGTGAAGTGTGAACGGCGGGGGGTAGGGATGTGAGAGGCAGACTGTCACACTTTTAATAGCACTTGAGCTAACTGAGGAGGGAAATACCACTTTTGAATGTATGCTGTTTTTTTTTTTTTTTAACCTGAGGTACCTGTACTGATGCTGTATTACTTGACGTAGTGTATGTCAGCATCTATTATGCACTAGTGTGAGCCTGAGTAAAGTCATGTAGTGTTTGCCTAAATCTATCTTTTAGATGGACCATTTGCAGAGAAAGTTACTTTGAATTAGTTTTTGTAAGCCTGTGACTGCTAGTAATTGTTTTAGTTTTATAAAATGCTTTGGTGTTAGCATGAATAAAAACTGCAGTGGATCAGGTCTGGTCAAAGTGTTAAATGGTGTAGGGGGCACAGGAAGGCTTGATAGCAGCTCTTCCTTAACAGCCTATCTATCCATCTATCGCCAGACGCCTTAATCCCATAAGGGGTGGCCACAAACAAATCGCCTCCATATCGCCCTGTCCCCTGCCATTTCACTGTCCTGTCCTCAGCTCAGAACCCCCTCTCTCATATACAACCTTCCCTCATAACAACCCTCTTTGTATATTACACGTCAACATTGTGTACTGTTATTTATGGTGCTTGTATAGTAACAGTGTTGGCATCAGTAATATACAAAAGCACACTGAGATGAGATGTGCACAATAAATGGCTCAAAAAGTGGTGTTGAGAAATATCCAAATCCACCAAAAATACAACTGTAAATGACAATGTTGTACTGATTATGAAAATTGATTTTGCAGGATGAAGGAAGCAGAAGAGAAAGTCTAAAAGATAACCAAAGAGACGAAAGATGTGGCTAAGGTGATGCAAGAAGGCGGCAGTCTGGTGAGTAAACTGAAGAACAAGGTGAAGATGGTGCAGAGAGGGAGCCAGGATACAAAAAGCCTTTGTTACAAGTAAGGCCCATTAGTTTATTCTGTCTTATCTACCTATCTACAGCCAGACAAATAAGACATTATTTTTTCCATCTATCTGTTGCCAGATACCTTAATCCCATAAGGGGTGCCAACAAACAAACTGTCTCCAAGTTGCCCTGTATCCTGCCATTTCACTGCCCTTCCCCCAGCGTACACCCCAGTCTCTCATATAACTCTCTACTCCATCCCTGCATCTCATCCTTGGTCTGCCCCTCCCTCTGCCCTCCTCCACCTCACTCACACACACTGTCCTGGCTAGTGTCTCAGTCTCCATCTTCTCCACAAGGCCAATCCACCTCTGTTTATTACCCTAATATTTTCTATCACATTATTTTACTTACCATAAGGAAATCAGATGGAGGGTGAGAGACTGACGAGGAGAGTGTATGTGAGTGAGGTGGAGGCGGGGCGAGGGAGGGGAGGCCGAGGGTGAGATGGAGGGATGGTGTGGAAGAGATATATGAGAGAGGGAGGTGTGAGTTGGGAGCAGGGCAGTGAAATGGCGGGGGACAGGGCGACATAAGAACATAAGAAGAGAGGATAACTGCAGTAGGCCGGTTGGCCCATGCTAGGCAGCTCCTAGAAGAGTAACT